>NC_143508.1:36842500-37027500 GCF_051622355.1 Phaseolus vulgaris
GAATTTGTATGGTTTATTAAAAGTAATTTTCAAATGCATTTTTATTTATGAGTGGTCTAATTTGTGACATTCTTTGTCGTTTTATGCGCAATCCAACAGTGGTAGCATAATAATTCCAACAAATCTCTCTAAATTTATAGTAGTTATTGTTTAAATTTTATTAGTTATTAAAAATTTATTTAAATGTTTTTTTTATTTCACTTTCCAGAAAAAACAAAGGTCAATATTCAATCTTTGCCAACATTAATTCTGAATTTATATAGACCATCGGTTAGATCACAATACCACATAGTGGAGTACAAACAAATGAACAATCATACAAAGTTATACATTTTGTTGGCTTCCCTAGTATGGTTGTCCTGCACTTAGAAACTTCATCAACACAAATGCTTGAATCTTTATATGAACATAACTTTTCCTTGCGATTATCATTCCCCTTTCATTTGGGAAAGAATGAGGTTTCAAATTTGAACTTTTTATTCAATAATGAAAAATTTGAATACATGAGCTTTGTTTAAGGTATTTATAGATGAGGAGAGTGAGGGTAGATTGCTCTTCATTACATAATATCCACACTTCTATCTCTTTAAATTAAATACAAATAATTGTTTAATACTTTATATTACAATTAAATAATAGTGAGACAAATAACTCTCTCTAGAAAATTAACCTCCACGACAACTCTAGAAAATTTTGCTCTTACCTATTCATCCAAGCAAAATGTCCATTCTTTTTAGATCTAAAGAAACCTGGTACTTAAAAAAATAAACTTTAATGCATCTTAATGTCTTCCATATCTCTACCTTTAAACAGAGAGGAGTCTTCAAATTGAAAATTTCACTAAATAAAAAAATAAAATTCATATTTAACTAATTAAAGTGCTCAAGTTAATTCTTTATTATCTCTCTTAATGAGTTACTAATATTAGTAAATATGATTGTTTGATTGTAATTCATTACATAATATCCACACTTATATCTCCTCAAATTAAATACAAATAATTGTTTAATATTTTATATTACAATTAAATAATAGTGAGACAAGTAAGTATTTGAAAAGAATTTTTTTCATTTTGAAAACAGTGGAGGATGCTCTCCCATTAAAAAGGTTTGAAAACATTATCAAGATAATCAATTATTTGTGAACTATGATAACTAATTTTGATGAGGATAATAATCATTATGTTCAATTATTATGTTCAGAAAGTTAGACGATCAAGTTTTAAAAGAAAAATTGCTTAAGATTATCTTAGAGTTTGGTAGGTTCTAATACCGTCATACTTCATATGATATGAAACGTCATATGATATGAAAGTAGAATTTAAGTATAACTCAACCTTAAAAAATAGCTTATAAAGTTAGATTTACATAACACTTATATATTATGATTTAACCATATTTTTAATCGATCTGAGATCTCTAAAACACTCTTTCATGCTAAGGAATGAACATCTTGACCATAATATTTAGATATTTATGAATGGTCTAATTTGTGACCTTCTTTATCATTTTGTTGGCAATCCGATAAGAGTAGCGTAATAGTTCCAAGAAATCTTGCTAGGATAATTTGAACTCTTCAACATTAATGTTTGAAACTACCATTTTAATTTTTTAATAATTTTATGATTTTTAATGCACGTTTTAAATATTACATATTTTTATTTTAAATTTTAAGGATGATTAATACAACATTTTCCTTGATTTATATGTATGATGAAATTTTCATTAATAATTCGTATTAAAAACTATGCTATAATAATTTTTAGTAGTTGAGTTGAAAGTGTGTTTCCATATGTACTTAATTAACTTTTACATGTTGAATGTTATTTTAATTGAAATGTCAAGATTTATAGTCATGTATACATTTCAAATGAAAAAAAATTGTATTCAAAATTAATTTACACATAATCTATTAGCATTTATTTCTTATAAATATTTTATCATATTATTCAATTTATTCGAAATATCCTTATTATTTAAAAGCCCAAAAATCGAAACATAATATAAATTTATAATAATTATGGTTTAAATTTTATTAGTTAATGTTCTCTTCGGTTTACCTGGATCGGACCTTGGTGGCAAACTCCGAGCTGACTTTTCTTTTTTGTTGTTGCTGCTTTGCGATGCAAATATTTCACAGTGAGGGGAGTTTCACTTATTGACAAGACTCTAACGATCAAGTCAATGAGAGCATATAACTATGAGCATATGAATATAGAGTATCTATATGGTTTTAGTATCACCAGATTGAAACTTACCTTCAGGGTCTTGAGGCTTTTTAAAGCATTCGTAGATTTACCTTCAAGAGTTAATAACATAAAGATATTTTGTTAATATATCTCCCTTCCGGAGTTAATAACATAAAGATATTTTGTTAATATATCATCTTTATTTTAGGGGTGCAGGTAGAACATTATCTTTAACTGTTTATTTTCATCGAATCTTAGAGTAAGTATTTGTGTCTTAGTTAATTCAGTTATTCATTCACCAATGCTCAGATCAAACCACGAGCACGTCAGACCAGTACAATAATTAAAAATTACTTAAATGTCTTTTTCTTTTATTTAAGTTTCTTTAAAAAAGAAGTAAAAATTTAGTCTCTACCAACATTGAATTTGTATTTTTTTTATTAAAGTAACTTCCAAATGCATTTTTTATTGGTAAATTTGTGAGAGTTACTGACACAAGCATTTGCATAGACCATCAATTGGATCACAATATTGTTTATCACATCACTTATATATTTGGATTTAACCATATCTTTAATTGATGTGAGATCTTTAACACACCCCCTCACGCCAAGAAATGAACATCTCAATCATAAGATTTGATATTTGTGATTGGTCTAATTTGTGACCTCCTTTGTCATTTTATGGGCAATCTGATCACAATAGCATAATAATTCAACAAATCTATAATATTTATTGAAAGTAATTCCCAAATGCATTTTTATTGATAAATTTGTGAGAGTTAGTGACACAAGCATTTGCATTTACCATCGACGGGATCACAATACTGTTTATCACATGGTGGAGCACAAACAAATGGACAATCAAACGCAGTTATACATCTTGTTGGCTTCCCTAATATGGTTGTTCTGCACTTACAAACTTCATCAACACAAATGGCTGAATCTTTACATAAACTTAAGTTTTCCTTGCAATCATCATTCTGCTTGCATGTAGCCTCATCTAATGCAAACCCTACAAAACACACATCCCAATATTACAATATAAATTCATATTAGCTATAAAACTTTTGAATCACTAAAAAAACATAAATTTAAAAGGGTGATTTATCAAAATGAAAAAAAAAACTCAAATAACTTACCATTGCAAGCTATTAAAGCAAAAACAACTGCTACCAAAACAACCTTCCCTAGTGTCATCCTTTGCCTTATTTTACTTTACTACTTCTTAGACTCGTTCTTCAATATTTCTTACTTCTCCTTCTATTCAAGTCATCCACATATTTATAGTAATATATTAGTATTAAAAGAGAAAATGAGGATAAAATAATAAGAAAATGTATTACTTGATTAGATGATTAGTCAGTCAAACTTTTTTTTTATGTAACTCTTTTCTTATATTAGAGTAATATTTGATCATTTCAAATATATTAATTAATTTTAAAATATTCATTTAATAATGTAACATGGTTTATATATTAATAAATAATTAAAATTGTATCATAAATATATTCCTTGTTCTACCCAATAACTGTTAGCACAAACATTGATTATGTTACCCAGAAATTGATATTTAGCAATGTTATTTTGAATACGAATAAATAAATAAAGTTAAAACAAAGATTATTTATTTTATGTATGTTTACAATTTTTAATAGTACTTTGTAATGGGGTGCAGATAAAAAATTGACCTTTTTTTTCTATTAATCGTATTGGAACGATTAAACTGTGGTTGAAAACCTCTAAAACAAGAATCTAAAAGTTACGTTTAGGTAAACTTTTTAGGTCTCAAAGTTAAAACATAATTTTTAAAAATATTAATGGAGTATATTGATATGATGAGAACATAAATTTAAAACTTGGATCTTATTTAATATATGGAGTCTTTAATTGTATAATCGAAATAATTATATAAATTTGTAGGTAACACAATGTTACCTACAAATTAGTATAAATAATGTTAATCATGTTAATAATAATAATAATAATATGAATATTATTAATGCTAATACTTGTAATATTCATAATAATATTAATAACAGTATTATTTGATATTATTAGTATTAACAATAATAATAATAACATTAATAATAAAAATAATATTAATGATAATAATAATAATATTTATATTATTCATAATATTACTAAAATAAGAATATTAATATTATTAATAATAATATGAATAATAATAATTAATAATATTTATCATAATAAACAATATTAATAATATTGTTAAAATAATTAACCACAATATTAATAATATTAATAATAATATTAAAAATATCAATTAAAATATCAATAATATTAATAATAATAATATAAGATTACTAATAAGAATAGAAATAAAAATAATAATATTGTTATTATTATCCGTGTGTAATATTAATAATACTATAATTGTAATAAAATAATGTTAATAAGATTAATAATAATAATAATAATAATAATAATAATAATAATAATAATAATAATAATAATAATAATGATATTTATATGTAAGATTCGTAGGTCGTTTACCTACGGATATTTATTCATAGGTTACCTACGAATTTTGTAGGTAGTAATATCTTTCAAAATAAAGTGATATGGTGATAAAATTTGGTTGCTTATAATTTTATGAAATTATTATAATAATTCTAATATAATATTTATTGAGGTTGAAACTTTGACAGAATAATAAAGTATGGGATTGAATTCTTTTGTTATTGTTACTTACAAATACGATGTTTATTCAAGTTCATTGTTCCTTATGGTCAAACCAGGTAAATTGTTTGCATCAAGGTTATCTAGAACCACTAATTACTATGATCAACTCTTTGCATCATAATTGCTTGCTTTTGTATTAAAATGGAAATATTAAAGCCAAATACTCAACTCTATTCCCAGAAGTTGACATATTTTGTTGATTTGATAGGGCTCAGATACATGAACTCATCTTCGAACTTTATTTAAGTTGCATATGCATCAATGATCATTTCTCACCATTAAGTATTAAGTATATTATCAAACAATTAGAACTTGAATTTCAAAGAGAACATGCATTCATAAATAAAAATAAATCAAGAAATATTACATTACTTTTTAATCCCAAGAAGATAAATTTAGAAACTCGTGGTAAATATTACAATGAAGCACAATGATGAGAATTTAAGAACAACAAACGTGAATCCATGAATGTTGTTGGCCAGCTTAGGCTTTGATCTTCTACATTAATATTTATATCTATTTCAGTCTCTGGGTTCTGGTCTTTATACTATGATATGTAACTGTGTTTTAGCCTTTGTTGAGCCTCCTTGCTCTGAGACCCCAAATGAGGTGTTAGGACCTCTCCATTTATAGAGTTTAGTGAGTAACTCAAGCAAATTTGGCATCTGCTTAGTGTAGAGCCAATTAGCTGAAGAAACATTTTTGCTTCAAGTTTCTTGGTTTTGTAGGGATTCGCTTCAAGCCAAGCCTAGGTGATTCTAAAAGCTCTCTTCTTTGGTTTAGGTTAGAACCAAGTCCTTCCCAAGTGAATCTGAGCTTTCTTCAACATGAATGACCCTTTTCACTCAAGCCCATTTGAATTCACTCAGCCTTTTACACATTGTAAATCTTGATCTATTTGGCCTCAATCTACTTAGTGCATGTCTTTAACACTCAACATTTTGGAAATTTTTCAATACTTGTTCTCTGGAGTCAATTCTCTTAGCCTTTTTCCATGGGTTGGGTGGATTGGTTATTTTTTATACTTTTGTTTGTTGTTTTTCCTTCTTTTTCTACAAAATTCTTCTTCTTCTTATTCTTCTTCTCTTCTGTTTTTGAGTCCATCTTTGCTTTGTGGGGTTTTGAATGCTTTTCATATGTTTTTTCTATGTATTCTACTAATTATGCATGCCTAGATTGCTATGAATTTACAACAATTTGACCTCTATTAAACTCCCTCCCAACTTGGCTTTTTGGCTGTCCTCAAGCAAAAGACCTTGTAGACTTAGTTTTGTGAAAAAGAAAAACCAATGCATGTTACACAACAGTAGCTTGAATTTTTAAGAGTTGGTTTGGAATTGAGAGATATTCACACTTATGCACCTGACCTCAGCACAAGACCTTTTAAATATCAGTGCAAATGCAGTTTCAGCACATAGAGTTCTTATCCAAGTACAAGGTTTACTCTTTTTTCCTTTTTCCCATTTAAGCACTTATGCATAAACCTTTCCCAATGATTTTAACAACTCAAAGACCATTTTTTATATCATTTACATTCCTCAAGTTAGCACAACAAGCATGGATCCCTAAGGTATTTTATAGGCTTTGATTGTGGCTGGGCTAATAAAAAATATCTAGTTTTTCCAAGGATACAAATGTACTCACTCCTAAAAGTAATGCATTGTATTTTCTTTGGGCATTGCCCTTTTTCAGCTTTTGAAACTTTTCCTTTTTTATGTCAACTTTCTCACTTAGACCTTTTTGGTATAATCTTTTTTCTTTTTAAACACCAATTGTTCTTTATTTTGTTCTTTTACATCCAATATTTTTGTTTACTTGTGGTAATACACGTATTATTTCTTCTTTCTGAGAGTGAGTGAAGGTGAGATGTATAATTTGAGGCTCAGGGTATGTGTGTAATCAATTTAGGTTCAATATTTGTATTCATAGAAATTTCAAGTCAGGGTTGGTTGTTTGGTTCTAGGCTTAAGAACAAAAATGGCATTGGTCCTTTCCATGCTTCCTATGCTTACTTGTGGATTTAAAATTCAACACAAAATTGTTCAACATTCTGAAATCACTTACGAGACAGTGTCTTTCTTTGGTGGCTCTCTCCGCTCACTAGGTGGATCCTCTCCTTGTGACATTGTCTAGAATTTTGTGTGATTCTATGCTCTTAGATGTACTAAATTTAGCATGTTTTTCCTCTTGACTGAAGGTTTCTTTATCTTCACAACAACTATACATTCAAAGAGGTTTGCTTAACTCTATACTAACAAGATACCATGTATTTAATCCTATTACTATATTACACATTGTCAAATAGTCAAGGTTAGTTACAACTTTAAAAAATAGTTACAAAGGTAATAGTTTAATAACTAAAAACACCAATTCATGTTCATTCATCCTCGCCTTTTTTACTTTTTTAGCTTCATCGGGTGTTTTCAGAGCCTCAAGAATACTATTCATGAATTCTTTACTTTTGGTTGCAAAGGAGTTAACTTCCTCTAGCTCATTTGCAGACAGTGGTTGATTAGTATGTTATTGAGTATCTTCAACTCCCTGAAATTATGCAGTTTGTTGTGGTTGTATCTCTTCATTATCTGCACATTCTTAACAATAGTATTTGTAATGTTTTCTGGATTTTTAGCTTCAATTCTCCTTGCAACATTAAAGATTTTTTCTATAGAAAAATTTTCTTTCCTTTGATAAGTAACAAAATCTCCGGGCCATGCTGCAAACATCATTAATTCAATAGAATTTATTAAAGGAAATGGATCCATAGGTTGGTGTTGTTGCTAATACAAAAAGTATAGAAAGAATGTTTCAAAATTCATTGTACAAGCATTGTGATTAGTAGTAGTTGTTGTTGTATGTGTATCAACTCAACTTATAATTCTTGTTGAGGTTGGATAGTTTATGGTGTGATATGCTTAGTTGCAAATTCTTGTCTCGTGGTTGGCTCTATCCTCCTCAATGGCACTTGATTTTGATCATTTGGATTGGTTCAGTGAGTCAAGATATCAAACTTATTCACGGGAGACTAATCATGTTGACAAGGTAACTTGGCACGTGCACCCAATAAGCTTTTCATAATTTAGTAATCAAGCTAGAGAAACCTAGAGGCTTTGTACTACCTCTAGTAATGACCTGTGAGAGAAAAAGTTTATAAATTTCATCTTAAATCAGTCTAGATACTTCCATTGTGATTCCTTGAATGATGCAATAGAGTAATTAGGTCTTGTCCAATGTTATATCCAAAAACTTGAGTCGTGGGAGAAATGTTGGCAAACATCAAGCTTGCCCAATTTTGTGTTAATTTACTCATTTTACTCATGCTTTATCTGTATATTTTTCTAGGGTGGTCAATTTTCCCTCTTACGAAAGTTTGCCCAGGAACACAAATTCTCTTTGTTGTTATAGCCAAAGAAATATCCCTGCTTATCGGTTAAGCTCCATTCTTGATTCTTCAATTACTTCCAAATTAATATGAAGGTGTCTCCTTATAGCTATAGAATAATAATATAAATACATTCCTCTTATCCAAAAATACTTAGTTGTTTCATTCAACTTAATACGGTAGTCAATTGCATAAAATTCCCTAATTATAACTTCATGAAAATAGAGACATGGAGTGATCAATTTCTTCCTTTGTGATGTGAGTTGATTTTATGAATGTTCATTTACGTGACACTTTAGATTTATGATTGAGATTTTTAGGTAATTAAGAGTGAAAACCTAAGGAAAATTTACACTGGACATTAACTTAACCAAGTGGTTAAGTAGATGTGAAGGTTCATTTCACAAAGGCAAAAGGAAAACACAAGTATAAGGTGAAGATGATGACAAGATATGGTGTGGAATTAAACAATGAAAACAATAACAAAAGGAAATGACCGAATAGAAACAACGAAGCAAAACAAGAACATATTTATGAATTGAATGGAATGACAATGGAAGGAAAAGATGAAGGAAAATGAAGCTTATGAGAAATGGAGTTTGAGATGGTGAGCACGCCACTTGTATGATGAAATGACTCCAAGATAAGTGTTGGAAGCCGCCACTTGAGAGCTCTCAAATTCTCACAAGATAAGACTAAAGACTAAGAGGAACAAGCCTCATTAGCATCTCACACAAAATGTGCAGAGTAACTTTTCAATATTTCATTGAACTTGTAAATACAATGAGGGAGACCTCTTATTTATAGCATGAAGAGCCTTGGAAAACAAGAAATGAGGGTAGAAGGGGAAAGGGAAAAGTGGTGCGGTTTTAGGGTTGGACTTTGGTCAAAGTCGCACCATATACATCATTCTAAAAGCTAGGGTTTCCTTCCTACCGTAATGGACTTCTCATAGGCCCATTCTTATATCTTCACCTCTTATTTATGCTATATAGACCTACTCTACAGAAATTACAAAAAGGGAAACCAACTTATGCTCAGTACCCAAAGTCTATGTTCTGCTCCTAGTAATCCTCTTAGGTATGGTGGGTGTTGAGGTCATGGGTTAACCTTGGTCAGTAGGTAATATTAATTGATATTATGTTCTTTGCTATTATGTTCTCTGCATCACTTTTCCCTTTCATTTTCGAATCCTAAACCTGAAGAACCCTAAACCTTTCTTTCTTTAAGCATTCAGCTTTGAGCACTTCAATCTTGGAGCCTAAATTTTTCGATTTGTTCATCAATGACAACTAAACTAAGTTGTTCAACTTTTTTCGAAAAACCGTTTGAGTTGTTTAAGAATTATTAAGCTGTTCGAGTTGTACGATTTAGGGCATTGTGTTTTTCTCTTGATTTCCAGGTTAGTTGTGTTACGTTGATTAGTTATTGGTTACACCCACGTAAAACCATCTTCGAAATGCTCACTCCACTCAAGAACAAATATTGGGTCTCATCAAATTTTGGTGACCAAAATTTCTGCTATGGAATAGCGACCGCAATTACGGTTGCAAAATTCAGAACAATTTATTATTCGGTCGCTAAATTCTTTGTGACTAAGATTTTCCCTTCCATCTTCATCAGGTGGTTATTTTGGTCATGAATGTGCTTATCGACTAATTGTAGTTATGTATACCATTCAAATGAAAAGAAATTGTATTAAAAATTAATTTACACATAATTTGTTAACATTTATTTATTATAAATACTTTTATTTTATTATTTAAATTATTCTAAATATTCTCAGTATTTAAAAATCCAAAAATGAACTCATAATATAAATTTATAATAATTATAAATGTGGACAATAGAGTTCAAAATTCGATTTTCGAAATATTAAATAATAAATTGTAAAGAAAACCTAAAAAAATTTAAATTGGGATAGTAAATTCTGAATTTGTATGGTTTATTGAAAGTAATTTTCAAATGCATTTTTATTTATGAGTGGTCTAATTTGTGACATTCTTTGTCATTTTATGAGTGGTAGCATAATAATTCCAACAAATCTCGCTAAATTTATAATAGTTGTTGTTTAAATTTTATTACTTATTAAAAATGTATTTAAATGTTTTTTCTTTTATTTAACTTTCCTGAAAAACAAAGGTCAAAATTCAATCTCTGCCAAAATTACACTTGAATTTGTATAGACCATCGTTTGGATCACAATACCATATGGTGGAGAACAAACAAATGAACAATCATACGCAGTTATACATTTTGTTTGCTTCCCTAGTATGGTCGTCCTTCACTTACAATCTTCATAAACACAAATGCTTGAATCTTTACATGAACATAATTTTTCCTTCCAATCATCATTCCCTTTTCATTTGGGAGAGAATGAGGTTTAAAATTTGAACTTTTCATTCAATAATGGAAAATTTGAATACATGAGCTTTGCTTAAGGTATTTATAGATGAAGAGAGTGAGGGTAGATTGCTCCTTAAGCTACCATAACCCTAGTTAAGTGCACTTAACTATGGTGAGGTGTGGTGATGTAAGGAGGGTTGTGTATGTCCTCTTGAGATGCTCTAGAGACTCTTGCTTGTGTGACAAGTGAGGGTTTCTAGAGTGTCTTTAATACATCTACAAAATACTCTTGAAAGTAAGTTAAAATACAATTCCTATACATGTTTATTCTAGTATTTATACAAACATTTTTTTTGTCTTTATTCTTATCTATAGTGGCTTGGATGGTCCTCCATCACTTTCTCTCTCTCTTAGGTAGAAGTCATAGAATATCATTAGGAAATACATCAATTAAATCATTAACTACAAAAATATCTTTTTATGTTTTATTGGTATCTAAAACAAGTAAAAAACATGAAACATTATGCACCTTCTTGTACCTCTAGATCTTCAAGGCAATATCATTACCATTATCTCTCTATCATGAGTAGAGAAATTCTTCTCATGGGCTTTTAATTTCCTTCAAACTTAAATTTATCGCCCTCTTTCCATGCATCCACACACAACTTAGTCTATGATGTGATAGATTATACTTAAAGTTTTTTATTTGCAAATTAGTGTTAATACTAGTCACTAATCAACCTCCCTGACAACTCTAGAAAAAAAATTTCTTATCTATTCATCCAAGCAAAAAGCCCATTCTTTTTAGTTATAAAGAAACCTACAAGTTACCAAAAGTACTTAAAAAATAAAGTCTAATGCATCTTAATGTCTTCCATATCTCTATCTTTAAACTGAGATGAGTTGTTGAATACCTACAAATTCAAAATTTCACTCAATAAAAAAATAAAATTCACATTTAACTAATTAAGGTGTTTAAGTTAATTCTATATTATCTCTCTTGATGAGTTAGTAATATTAGTAAATATAATTGTTTCATTATAATTCATTACATATTATCCACACTCATATCTCCTCAAATTAAATACAAATAATTGTTTAATACTTTATATTACAACTAAATATTAGTGAGACAAATAACTTAATTCAAAAAAATAACTAAAACTTTCGTAAGCATTTAGGAAACAATGGAGGATGCTCTCCATTTAAAAAAGTTTGAAAACATTATCTAAAATTATTTGTGAAATACAAAAACTAATTTTGATAAGGATAATCAATCATTATGATCAATTATTATGTTCACAACGTTAGAAAAACAATTTTTAAAAGCAAAATTGTTTAATATTATCTTAGAGATTGGTAGGCTCTAATATCGTCCTATGAAAGTAGAATTTAAGAATAACTGAACCCTAAAAAATTTAGCTTATAAGGTTAGATTTACACAACATTTATATATTATGATTTAACTATATTTTTAATCGATCTGAAATCTCTAAAACACTTTCTCATAATGAACATCTTGACCATAATATTAGATATTTGTGAATGCTTTAATTTGTGACCTTCTTTATCATTTTGTTGGCAATCCGATAACAGTAGCGTAATAATTCAAAAAAATCTTGCTAGGATAATTTGAACTCTTCAACATTAATGTTTAAAACTACCATTTTAATTTTTTAATAATTTTATGATTTCTAATGCACATTTTAAATATTACAAATTTTGATTTTAAATTTTAAGGATGATTAATACAACATTTTCCTTGATTTATATATATGATGAAATTTTCATTAACAATTCCTATTTATAGTTAATTCCATATGTACTTCAACTGTGGTGGAAGTCAGTTTAATTCAAATAAAAAAAAAATTTCAAAATTAATTTACACATAATCTATTATCAGTTATTTCTTATAAGTATTTTATCTTATTATTCAATTTTTCTAGATATCCTCATTATTTAAAAACCAAAAAATGAGCACATAGTATAAATTTATAATAATTATGGTTTAAATTTTATTAGTTATTGTTCAAGTCGGCTGACCTGGATCAGACCTTAGTGGCGGACTCCGGGCTGACTTTGCTTTTTCGTTGTTGCTGTTTTGGGATGCTAATAAATCACAGTGAGGGGAGCTCCACCTGTTGACAAGACTCCAATGATCAAGTCTGTGAGAGCAAATAACTATGAGTATCTTAATATAGAGTATCTGTATGGGTGGAGTGTCACCAGATTGAAACTTACCTTTGTTCACGGTCTTAAGGTCGTTTTATAGCATTTGTAGATCTCCCTTCAGGAGTTAATAACATAAAGATATTTTGTTAATATATCCCCTTTATTTTAGGGGTGCAGGTAAAACATTATCTCTAACTGTTTATTTTCATTGAATCTTAGAGTAAATATATGTGCCTTAGCTAATTTAGTTATTCATTCAACTGTTTTTATTTCAACAATCTTATTAAAATACCTTGTCAGCTATTTGGGCTAACAACTTGATGCGTCACTGGGCCCTTTTTGGCCGAACTAAGCATTCAACTTTTATAAACCAGGTGATCAGGATGGTGCGCTTAAGTGCTCAGGTCGGACCTTAAGAACGTCTCACCAGTACAGTAAGTAAAAATTTATTGAAATGCTTTTTCATTTATTTAAGTTTTATGGAAAAAAAAAGATAAAAAATCAATCTCTGCCAACATTGAATTTGAATTGTTTATTGAAAGTAACTTCCAAATGCATTTTTATTGATAAATTTGTGAGAGTTAGTGACACAAGCATTTGCATAGACCATCGACTAGATCGCAATACTGTTTATCACATCACTTATATACTTGGATTTAACCATATCTTTAATTGATGTGAGATCTTTTACACTCTCACTCACTCCAAGAAATGAATATCTCAATCATAAGATTTGATATTTGTGACCTTCTTTGTCATTTTATGGGCAATCTGATCACAATAGCATAATAATTCAACAAATCTATAATATTTATTGAAAGTAATTCCCAAATGCATTTTTATTGATAAATTTGTGAGAGTTAGTGACACAAGCATTTGCATTGACCATCGACTGGATCACAATACTGTTTATCACATGGTGGAGCACAAACAAATGGACAATCAAATGCAGTTATACATTTTGTTGGCTTCCCTAGTATGGTCGTCCTGCACTTACAAACTTCATCAACACAAATGGTTGAATCTTTACATAAACTTAACTTTCCCTTGCAATCATCATTCTACTTGCATGTAGCCTCATCTAATACAAACCCTACAAAACACACATCCCAATATTATAATATAAATTCATGTTACCTATAAAACTTTTGAATCACAAAAAAATAAAAATTCAAAAGGTGTTTATCAAATGAAAGAAAGAAAAAGTCGAATAACTTACCATTGCAAGCTATCACAGTAAAAACAACTGCTACCAAAACAACCTTCACTCGAGCCATCCTTCTAAGACTGTATTTTACTTTACTACTTCTCCTTCTTCTCCTTCTGGATTCAAGTCATCCACATATTTATAGTACTATATTAGTGTTAAAAGAAAAAATAAGGATAAAACAATAATAAAATATATTAAATATGTTACTTTATTAGATGATTAGTCAGTCAAACTTTTTTTTATATAACACTCTTGTCTTATATTCAAGTAATATTTGATCATTTCAAACATATTAATTAATTTTAAAATATTCATTTAATAATGTAACATGGTTTATATTTTAATAAATAATTAAAATTGTATCATAAATATATTCCTTGTTCTACCCAATAACTGTTAGCACAAACATTGATTATGTTACCCAAGAAATTGATATTTAGCAATGTTATTTTGAATATGAATAAATAAATTAAGTTAAAAGAAAGATTATTAATTGTATTTCTGTTTAAAGTTTGTAATAGTACTTTATATTTCGATGCAGATAAAAAGAAGACTTTTTTTTTTCTATTCATCGTATTGAAACCGCTAAAACAAGAATCTTTTTATGTCCCAAAGTTAAAACAAAAATTTTAAAAATATTAATGGAGTATATTGATATAATGAGAACATAAATTTAAAACTTGGATCTTATTTAATATATTGAGTCTTTAATTATATAATCGAAATGATTATATAAATTTGTAAGTAAAACAATGTTACCTACAAATTAATAATATAAATAATGTTAATAATAATAATAATAATAAATTTATCATAATACTAGTAATATTCATAATAATATTAATAATATTCCCCATAATAGTATTGTTTGATATTATTAATAATAACAACATTAATAGTAATAACATTAGTAATAATAATATTAATGATACTAATAAGAATATTTATATTATTCATAATATTACTAAAAATAAGAATATTAATATTATTAATAATAATATTAACAATATTAATAATTAATAATATTTATAATATTAAACAATATTTATAACATTGTTAAAATAATTAACAACAATATTAATATTATTATTTTTTATAAAAACTTTCATTTTAGGCATTACTATACAACTTAACATCTCAGTTAGGTTGACACCTCAAGTAACAATAATCATCTGCCATCACATGAAAAAGGTATAATTAAAAAAAGAAAAAAGAAAGAAAATACAAGAAATTATGGGAGGACTAGACCAAAATCCATATGTTAACAAAAACGATACATAGGCAGACTATGTTGAACCAAGTGGTGTTCAAGCTTTGAAGAATCCAAACCCTTTGAAGGATGATGAAGGTTGGTTGTGCTTGTTGTTGCTGAGCTGTCTTTTAGATAGGATCTGGGGTAGATTTAATATGTAATCCACTCTTGATTGAATCCAAAGCGTAGGCATTCTCAATCTTTTTAAAAGAAAAGTGTTTTTCAAACTAAGTTTGAAACAACCTGTTGTTTTGTCGAAACAACCTGTTGTTTTGTCGAAACAACCTGTTGTTTTGTCGAAACAACCTGTTGTTTTGTCGAAACAACCTGTTGTTTTGTCGAAACAACCTGTTGTTTTGTCGAAACAACAGATTATTTTATACTTAGGTGTTTTTAGAAAAGGTTGAAAACTGTTTTTATGGTTGACTTGCTGTCAAAACCAAAACAACCGATTGTTTGTTTTGGTATCATAACAGAAAACTGTTTTGTGCTTTGACTAAGCATTAAATGTTTTTCCAACTGTTTACGCTCCAGTTTTTAATGTTGTGACCAATCTTTAAATGCAAATAATAGTTTGTTGAGATTATGCAACAAACAACTTTGTTTTACAAATAGAAAAACAAATTTGGGTTTTTCACAACTTATTGATTTTGAAAGAGTTGAGATTTCTTAGAGATTGAGTTTGATCAAAGAGTTTGAGATAGGATTTTCTCTTGTATTAGATTCGTTCTGTAACAAGTGTAATCCTTGTATTTGTTGAAAGAAACCTTATGTGTTTGCTGAGAAGTGTTGTGTGTTCTTGAGGGGATCACGATCAGCATTCTTAGTGTTGGTGTGTTTGACCAAGATAAGTGTGTGTCTTGAGGGGATCAAGGTCACTTCTTTGGTTGTGTTGTAAGTGATCTAGGTTTGATTGCTTAGTGGGTTTCCTTAGTGGTTTATGAGAAGAATGGATGTAGCTCTAGGTTTATAGTGAACCAGTATAAACCTTTGTGTGCATTCTCTCTATCCTTAATCTCTTTAAATTCAGTTTTTGATATTTGCAAACTGGTATAAACAACTTATTGTTTCTGCGAAACAACCGATTATTTTTCTGGTGCTGTTGTTTTTGCTTTGTGTTTTGGCAAACTAATTTCTTTATCATTTGTTTCTCAGAGTAATTTCATTCTTGGCTTAAAAGTTTGCGAAAACCCTCTTTAAACCATTCACCCCCATCTAGTTTAAAGTCATCCATTCTAACAATTGGTATCAGAGCTTGGTTCTTGAAAGTTATTCAAGTTGATCCTAAAACTGTTCTTTGATGGCTGATAGACTACCTTTTGGGAAAGGTGCTTCAATCAACAGACCATCTCTATTTTGTGGTTTGAACTACCAATATTGGAAAGTAAGAATGAAAATCTTAGTGGAATCACTTGACAAAGGTATTTGGGATGCAATTGAAAATGGTCCTTTTGTCCCAAAGTTTGAAAAAGATGGATCTTCCATTGAAAAGCCTTGATCTCAATGGACTGATTTTGAAAGCAAGAAGGCCAAATTTGATTGCATTGCTAAAAACATAATAACCTCTGCTTTGAATTCAGATGAGTTTTTCAGGGTCTCTCAATGCAAATCAGCAAAAGAAATGTGGGACACCTTGGAGGTAACTCTTGAAGGTCAAATGAGGTGAAGAGAGCTAGGAAGCATACTCTAATCCAAGAGTATGGGATGTTCAGAATGCTCAAAGGAGAAACAATTGCTAAAGTGCAGAAAAGATTCACGCACATCATCAATCATCTCATGAGCCTTGACAAGACCTTTGAAAAGGAAGAGCTAAACATCAAGATTTTGAAATGTCTTGATAGAGCATGGCAACCTAAGGTAACTGCTATATCCGAATCTAAAGATCTAACATCCTTGAGTATGGCTTTTTTGTTTGGCAAGCTTAGGGAACATGAGTTAGAGATGAATCGACTCAATGTTCAAGAAAGCAAAGACAAGCACGTAAGGAGTATAGCCTTAAAAGCTTCCGAACACAAAGGCAAACAAGAATCCAGCGATGATAGTGATGAAGAAAACCTTAGCTTGCTATCAAGAAAGTTTATCAAATTCTTGAAGAGGAACCGCAACAAGGACAACAACAAAGATAGGTATGAAAACAAGAAATCCAATGATTTTAATTCCAATAACTATACTTGTTTTGGTTGTGGTGAGCAAGGTCACATAAAGACATATTGCCCAAACAAAAGCAAGGAGAAAAAGCCTAGCTACAAGGAAAAGAAGGGCAAGACAAGAGAGCCTACATAGCTTGGGGTGAGAATGAGGTATCATCATCAAGCTCTTCATCAAGTGAAGATGAAAAAGCAAACATCTGTTTGATTGCTGAAGATGATGATGAATCTTGCAGCTCAAGTGAAGTAAGTTCTTGTGCTTCTTTAAATGAACAAAATTATAGTGAATTTCTTTAAGCTTTTCAAGAAACTCACGATGAAGCTAATCGATTGGTTCTTTCAAACAACCGATTGAAAGAACTTAACAGCTGGCTGGAAAAGAGAGTGAAAGAACTTGAAGATGAGATTGAAAAATCTAAAAAGGATTTCAAAAATCTGGAAACACGTTTCAAAAATTCTTCTTGCAAGTGTGACACTCTCATTTGCGAAAATTGTGAAAACCTTGAAAAGAAAGTGCATTATCTTGTTAATACTGTGGACAAGCTTTCGAAAGGGAAATCTAACTTTGAGAATGTGATGGATATCCACTAGGAGAGGATTTTATTAATGAAGGAAGAGGATTTTCACCTACACATTTGAAGTTCTTCCTTCTAGTCTTCTCACAAATTAAAAGAAGTCAAAGAGAAGATCAAGCCTAAAGATAAACAAGTCTACAAACTCTCAAATAATAGGCTTCATATTAAATATCTCTCTTTATAGTTTCTTTTAAATTGTAAATAATATAGAATAATGTTTAGAAAGGTGCTTAGAGGGAAACATGAGACACCTCTTTTGTAAAAGCATCTTTAGGCTTTAGTTTAGCAAATTCTAGAAGCTTGGGGAGTGAGCTTAGTAAGGGGGGTGTGATCTTAGGAGTTTTTTGGGTAGCTTAGGGAATAAGCTATGTAAATGACCAGCCCTTACTCCTATAAAAGGAGGGCTTAGGTCCTTCACAATTCAGATTGGAATTTTATAGTAGAGAGACTATACTCAATTTGGGAGAGAATTTGTGAGTTTTGAGTCTTCCTCTTCTTTGCCTTATCTTGTGAGCTATGGTGAGCTTCAAGTGGTGGCACTCCATCACTTATCTTGGTTCAAGGTTCCAAGTGGCGTGAATGGCTTCTTCCAATCCTCAAAATCCAGCAAGCATCTTCATATAAGTGTCTTCTTTCCTTTCTTCAATTTTCCATTCGGTAGTTTCATTTCCTAATGTGTTTCCTTCATTTTCTACCATTTACATTCTGTTTTCCAGCTTTGTGCTTTGTTTCTTTTTCGGTTCAGTAGCTAGTTTCTTAATTCTGTCCAGTTTTAATTCTTGTTCTTCTTTCCTTTTGTTTTGATTCAATTTGACAATACATGGACTTCAATATGAGTCTTGGTTGGTGCTTAGTTTTGGTGAGTTCTTGAATTTAGAACATTGATCCAATTCTAAAGTAAAGTGCCTTTGAAATCCAGCTCAAGTTGTTCCTAAGAATGTCAAGAATCATGTGTTCTTGTAGTTACATTCACATCATGTGGTATCTAGAGTCTAGGCTTGTTTTTGCTTAAATTTTGAGTTGTATTGCACTTTACATTTCAAGAGCTCTTTAATTCAAGTTGTTTACCATTCTGTTTTAGGATTTATTTTGAGTTTTCTTGCTGTTTTATTTTGTTACACCATGTGTTTGTGAAAAGGACTCTAGCACTCATTGTTCATATGAGTATGGCTGCTCTTTTGGAATGGCATTCTCCTTCCTAGAGCTGACCTTAAGCTTCCTTTCACTTGTGGTTATATCTTGTTATATGTCTTTTAATTTTGTAATCATGTCAAGTTTTGTCTTAGTCATGTTATCCCATAATTGTCATTACTTCTAGTAGTACTTTTATTGCTTTAATTGTTTCTTGCTTTGGTTTACTTTCTGTTTTTTGAGTTTATTGCTTGATCCTTTGTGCATTTTCATTTTTAGATTTGAGTTCATGCTTGTATTTTCATTCTATACAAGTTCCTTTACACAATTTCCATTATGTCTTTGCTAGTTCATCATACTGTTTTTCATTCCTAAATAGGCTCCTCTGTTTTCTTACAAACGTGCTACTGTTTTCAATTTACTGCAATTAATTGGCTCATAGGAAATTTGTGAAAATTTGGATTTAAATACTTCAAAGTGTTACAAAAGCATAGAAAAAAGAATCACTCAAAAATTCCAAGTACACAAAAAATGATAAATAAAATACGAAAAGTGTACAATACTGCCGAAAAGAATACGGTAATTGGGCAGCAATTTTGAAAAAATTATTTCTCTCAATTGGCTTACTTTTTTTACCTCATTCCAGCGCCATTTTTGAGTTAAGACATTGAAGTTTCTGTGGTTAATTTTTCACATTCCAGTTCGCTTTCAATCGGTACAGTTAAATCTGTAAACATAGCACAGTTTGCTTTAAAAAAAAAAAAAATTTCCAGTAGCTGTTTTCTGTTTTCTTTAATCTACTCTAGCACTTTTCTTTAGGACTCTTTTTGTGTGCCTTCTTTATTCATTGAGTTCCTTATTTTTCTTGATTGTCTTTCATTCATATTCTTTCTAGTTTGTCATACATTACTCTCTATTTTTGGTTTAGCTTTTATTGTTTACACCTTTTTCTTGCTTGTCTTTTTGTTCTTCTTAAAGTTGTGTGGAGACTTGTTCTTAAGTAAGTTGGTTTGCTGTGACATATTTCACTTGAAGCTACTCCATTTCACAAGCAAGGCTTGGTTGAGGACAGTTTTCTTGGAGTGGTTTGAGTGCTTTCTTGGGCATTTTCCAGCAACCTATATCTCACTGTTTTTAATTGTTTAACAAGTTTCTTTCACTGTTTTGTTTTCTGTTTTTGTGTATTTTCTGCTCATGGCTCATTTCTCTAGTGGAGAGTCCTCCAAACCGTGTTCACCACAAAAGGCAGCCCTTTATGAAGACTTAAAGAATACCAAGCAATCCAATGCTCACTATCTTGAGGTGATAAGGAAGATGGAAGCACGGCTCCAAAGTTTGGAGTTAAACCAAGAAGAAATGCATCACAACCGTGAGAGAAGAACTCCTCCGCCTAGTCAGCATTCTTCAAGGCACTCCCATGGTTATTATGAAGATAATCCAAGGCCAAGACATCATCACCATGAAGAGAGGCGCCAACATGTGGCTGGCCCTTGTTCTCCAAATGTAAAACTTCCTAGTTTTAGTGGTGAAAGTGATCCCAATGTATACTTAGGATGGGAGGCTAAGGTGGACCAAATTTTTGATGTAAATGGGGTTAGGGATGAGCATAGGGTTAAGTTAGCTTCTTTAGAATTTTTGGACTATGCCATGCAATGGTGGCATCAATACCTCATGGACATTGACCTACACAAGAGGCCGCCCGTGGTCTCTTGGAACGATTTGAAAGCATGTTTACGCGCTAGATTCGTACCCCCACACTTTAGGAAAGACCTTATGTTGAAACTCCAACGGTTTCATCAAGGCGCGCTAAGTGTGGATGATTACTTTAAACAACTAGACACGCTTTTAATTCGAGTTAATATGGATGAGAGTGAGGAGGCTAAGATAGCTAGGTTTGTGAGTGGACTTCGAAGGGATATTCAAGACGTGGTAGAGTTACAAGAATATTCTTCTTTGGAAAATGTGGTGCACCTTGCTAGCAAAATTGAAAATCAACTTGCAAGGAAAAATGCTTTCAAAAATTCTTCTAAAGATAACTACTACCACTCTTCTTGGAAAAATAAAAACTCTTTTTCAAACATCCCTTCTAAGGACTCTACTTTCAAACCTAGAGAGTCTAAGCCTTCCACTTTCAATGCTAGGCCTAAATCACCACAAAAATCGTCTAGTAAGAAGTGTTTTAAATGTTTAAGCTATGGACATATTACTTCTAATTGCCCTACTAAACGAACTATGTATATGCATGATGGGGTAGATAGTAGTGAGCATGGGTCCGAATCTTCTAGACATTCCTCACCTTCTACATCCCCAAGTGAGAGTGAAAGTGAAAGCCCACATGAGGGTGACCTATTAGTAATAAGACGCATGCTTGGACAAGTGTTAAAACCTTTTGATGAAACTCAAAGAGAAAATATTTCATTCAAGGTGTCTTATTAGTGATAGAGTATGCTCTTTGATTGTGGAGGGGGGAGTTGTGCGAATGTGGCAAGCACAAGAGTGGTAGACAAACTTGGATTGCCTACCATATCTCATGCCAAGCCCTACAAGTTACAATGGTTGAGTGAGGTGGGTGAGATAGTAGTAAACAAACAAGTCCTCATTACATTTTCCATTGGCAAATATAAAGATGAGGTCTTGTGTGATGTTGTTCCAATGGAAGCTACTCATATACTTTTAGGTAGGCCATGGCAATTTGATAGAAAAGTTTTTCATGATGGCTTTACCAACAAAATTTCTTTTCACTTCCATGGGCACAAAGTCACTCTTAAGTCTCTCTCTCCAAAGGAAGTACATGAGGACCAAGTTAAAATGAGAGAAAAAAGAGAGAAAGAAAATGATATAAAAAGTTCCAAGAAAAGCCTTCTCATGTCCACACAACAAGTTAAAAGGGTAATAGTTACTCAAAAGCCTATTTTTTTAGCTATTCCTAGGACTATTGACTGTGAGTCGGCTAAGGATAGTCCCACATGTTTGGACAATTTGGTAAAGGACTATGAAGATGTGATTCAAGATCCTCCTAAAGGCTTACCACCTCTAAAAGGGATTGAACACCAAATAGACTTAATGCCCAGGGTTTCTTTACCACATCGTCTAGCATATAGGACCAATCCTAAAGAAACTCAAAAAGAAAATGAAAAGGAAATTGAAGTACATGATAAACCGAGTCTTAATACCTTCTCAACTAAATCACTTTTGTTGACTCGTGCTACGCCTACAAGGTCTTCTTCTTCTTTGTCATTTTCATTACCTAAGGTTCCTACTTCCACACCATATTGGATAAAGAATGTTAAGGATGATTTTTTCATATCTCCTATTTTACCAAATAATATCATTCTAAACAATCTTTTCCAACATGGTCTGTGTATAGACCATCTTTTTTTGAACTCCCACCATTTCTAAGTGATAAGTCATGTTTGCCCATTTCTTCTTGTCTTCTCTTATATAATAACATTGATCCAATTCTAAAGTAAAGTGCCTTTCAAATCCAACTCAAGTTGTTCCTAAGAATGTCAAGAATCATGTCTTGGCATCTCAAAGTTGTGTTTTTGGAAAGGCTGGTTTAGGTTTAGGGTTTAGAAAGTTTTATGTTCCCATGGGCTTCATGAAATGGATTCCTAAAGGATGTGAGGTTCCAAATGAGAAAAAGAAATCAATTGGACCCACATTTGTGAAAGGGCCAAATCTTGTTGCTTGAACTCATATTTGTGCAGGAAATCTAAAGAAGTGTGAAGGACTGAGTCATCTGATCAAGTTCTTGGAAGAAAAATACCAACATTGAAGCTGAATCAATGTTCTGTATTTGTCCAAAGGCCCTCAACAGTTAAATGATGCTTCTTGATCACAAAGCACATGGCTCATTGAAAGAACAACATAAAGGATAAGACATTCCTTATCTCTGTTCTTAATTCCTGTTTTTAAGATCATTTTCATGATTAAATATCCTCTTTAAAAAAAGTTCAATTTCATCTGCTTTGAATTCTTTCTGCTCATGCTTCAAAACTCAAAATCAGTTTTATTGTTGTAGAAAAACAATCAATTGTTTCTTCGAAACAACCGATTATTTTGTGTCTGATAGCACTGTGAAGAAATCAATTTAATTTCTTTTTTGAATTTCTATTAGTTGCAGATCAAATTAAAGAAAGAATCCTTGGTCAATGAACCTATGTTAAAAGTTAATCACGCTCAGAAAGAAGTTACAACAGTCATAAAGGAATATATTCCAAAATCTTGAAAATTTAAGAGCTTTTATGACTAGTCAAAGATCACATGTGATTTTCTGCTTTTTCTGTGCAGGGCTTGGTCAAGTCTTTTCTCTCTGAAAATCTGGTACCCACTCAAGTCATTGAATGCTTTATGATTCTATTTTTGCTATAAAATTTGTTGCAGCTGATCTATTTCACAAGAACAACCAATTGTAACATCTCTTGCAATTCTTGTGTAAGCTTCTCTCTGTTTCTTCTCTGCCATCATGGACTCAACTCCTCCCACCTCAAAGAGAGTCAAATCCAGAGCAGTAAGGTCTGGAGGAAGGCTAGAAGGATGGTTTTCTGGTGATAATGATCTAATTGAGAGGTATAGGTTTGAGACTAGCACCAAAGTGATAAACAACCCCAAAGTTGTTTGCTTTGATTGGCTGAAAAGCCAAAAGCTGGGCAATGTCAGAAGGCTCCTCAAAGATCAATCCCTCTGAAAGTTCTTGGAGATGAAGGGGAATATCTACCCAGATTTGATAAGGGTGTTCTACACAAATCTCAAGTTTGAGGGAAACAACCTTCTTTCTCATGTAAAAGGTGTAGATATGGAGATCACATATGATGTTTGGACTACAGTAGCTGGTCTAAAGTACTCTGGCCTCATAATCAACAAGGGGAACATTGGAGTAGTGGAGGATTTCAACAAAGTCCAATACTACAAGAGCTGCTTGAAGAACCAAAATGCTCAAGTTAGGACTTGTTCGGTTGGTGGCTTGAGGCTTGATGAAAGGTTGCTAGCCCTTATTGTGACTTGGATTCTAACTCCAAGGGGGAGCAATCATTTTGTTCTTATAGAGGAGGACCTGGTGTACATCTTCAACATTATGAAGAAGATCAGAATAAATTGGATCCACATCATCAAAGAGCACATGCAAAAGGCAATGAGGTTAAGTGACTATCACTATCCATATGTTGTTTTGATTTCTAAATTTCTGCTATATTTTGAAGTGAACCTAGAGGATGAAACATCTGATTTGGTCAAGTCAACTCAAGAGTTAAACAATGGATCTCTCAGCAAAATGGGATTCACCAAAATAGGTGGCAAATGGATTAGCAAAGATGGTGATCTTGATGCCTCATCAAGTGCTGCTGCTGATCTTGAAGAAGGTGAACATGCTGCTGATATGGATTTTCAACATGAAGATCAACCTGAAGCAAATCAAGATGCTGGACCTAGTGCTGGGGATGGAAATCAGGAAGATAGAATGCAAACCATGTCTCCATTTGAGAGATTCATGGTTAATAGACTTGATAGCTTTGCGGAGAACCAAAGGAATCTTCATGATCTATGTGTCAGCAATTTCCAGAGCACTGATAACAGGTTTAACAGCATGGATGCACGCTTCATGACCTTAGATGAACAAATTGAGGCAATTCAGAACCAGATCTTTGATCTTCAATATGTTGATGGTGAATGAAGAGGAAAAACAACCGGTTGATATATCGAAACAACCGATTGTTTTTGGTGTTTGTATCAGTTTTTCTGTTTTCTGCTTCTATTTTTTAAATCTGATGTATTAAGAACAATTATCTTTTTCATCTCTTCTTTTTGTCTATTTGTGAAGACAAATAGGGGGAGATTTATGTTGTGTTTGGTTTTAGTTATTAAATTTCTGCAAAACAGTTGTATGGGTGAATCCTTATAGGTTTTATCTCTTATATTTTTGCTCTGATATTATGCTCTGAATTTCTGTTTTTGTTTCTGTGCTAACCAAAT
Organism: Phaseolus vulgaris; assembly: GCF_051622355.1. Lineage (NCBI taxonomy): Eukaryota > Viridiplantae > Streptophyta > Magnoliopsida > Fabales > Fabaceae > Phaseolus > Phaseolus vulgaris. The sequence goes on from NC_143508.1 coordinate 36,867,576, forward strand.
ATCAGAAGTTCTATGCTTTGCTTAAAACTGTGTCTTGCAGGAACTGTTTCAGATTCAATCAGATATAACACAAGCATCAGGGATTTGTCTTCATCAAATAGGAGGAGATTATTGAACCAAGTGGTGTTCAAGCTTTGAAGAATCCAAACCCTTTGAAGGATGATGAAGGTTGGTTGTGCTTGTTATTGTTGAGTTGTCTTTTAGATAGGATCTGGGGTAGATTTAATATGTAATCCACTCTTGATTGAATCCAAAGCATAGCCATTCTCAATCTTTTTAAAAGAAAAGTGTTTTTCAAACTAAGTGAAAAACAACCTGTTGTTTTGTCGAAACAACTGATTGTTTTATACTTAGGTGTTTTTAGAAAAGGTTCAAAACTGTTTTTATGGTTGACTTGCTGTCAAAACCAAAACAACTGATTGATTCGTGGAAACAATCGATTGTTTGTTTTGGTACCATAACAGAAAACTGTTTTGTGCTTTGACTGAGCATTATATGTTTTTCCAACTGTTTACGCTCCAGTTTTTAATGTTGTGACCAATCTTTAAATGCAATTAATAGTTTGTTGAGATTATGCAACAAACAACTTTGTTTTACAAATAGAAAAATAGATTTGGGTTTTTCACAACTTACTGATTTTGAAAGAGTTGAGATTTCTTAGAGATTGAGTTTGATCAAAGAGTGTGAGATAGGATTTTCTCTTGTATTGATTTTAGATTCGTTCTGTAACAAGTAATCCTTGTATCTGTTGAAAGAAACCTTGTGTGTTTGCTGAGAAGTGTTGTGTGTTCTTGAGGGGATCAAGATCAGCATTCTTAGTGTTGGTGTGTTTGACCAAGAGAAGTGTGTGTCTTGAGGGGATCAAGGTCACTTCTTTGGTTGTGTTGTAAGTGATCTAGGTTTGATTGCTTAGTGGATTTCCTCAATGGTTTATGAGAAGACTGGATGTAGCTCTAGGTTTAGAGTGAACCAGTATAAACCTCTGTGTGCATTCTCTATATCCTTAATCTCTTTAAATTCAGTTTTTGATATTTGCAAACTGGTATAAACAACCGATTGTTTTTCTGGTGTTGTTGTTTTTGCTTTGTGTTTTGGCAAACTAATTTCCTTATCATTTGTTTCTCGAAGTAATTTCATTGTTGGCTTAAAAGTTTGCGAAAACCCTCTTTAAACCATTCACCCCCCCTCTAGTTTAAAGTCATCCATTCTAACAGACTATACCAATTCATAAAGAATTCTAACAACAGACTAGATGGAAGCCTATTGTACTAATGAAATTATTCTCTATGAGTAAATCATAAATTAGCCAACTTATCAGCACACGCATTCCATTCACGAAAAATATGAGTAACCCTAAACCTGATTTTCCTATAGTAATTAACACAAGTATTCCATCGATTATGAAGCATCCACAAAACATTAGTCCTAGCAGTAAACACAACACAAACCCAAGCAGAATCACATTCAATTCATACATTAGTAAGCCCTATCATTTGAGTTTCCTCCATAGCATGTATAACTCCATAAAACTCACCAACCATAATAGTCTGAACTTCAAGAAATGCAAAGAAAGCACCAATAAACTCCCTTATACTGCTGTGAAAAATACCTCCACAAGTACCAAAACCGAGATATCTCCTAGCAACCCCATCAATTTTAATTTTAACTCAGCCTGATGAAGGGAACTCCTGTCTAACAAGAAGAGGACAACAAAGTTTATTAGTTAATCACGTTGAAATTCAACATACCATTCTTCATTGAAGCTTTAGACGAATTTCCCACTACACAAGTTAAATATTTAATTACCGAAATAGCCCTAGAAGCATCAATCTTATCCTCGAATCTAGCATAATTCCTCATACATCATATCATCCAAATAGAAAAGGTTATCACAACAAGCTTAATCAATTTAACCAAAGGACTACCATCACTTTTAATAAAATAAAGAAGATCATCATTATTAGAGAAATGAGAAGTAAGAAAAACCTGTCAAACCCAACTCCAAATATGCAAAGCATTACAACATTCAAAAAATAAATGTTAAATAGATTCCTCTTGCTTTTCACAAAGCGTAGAATAGAACATAATTCTGAATATGATAATTTGTATGAAGCCGTCCATTAAAAACTTTCCAGAGTACTAGAGTTTTGGAAGGTAAAATAGATGAAGACCAAATGAACTTACCCCAACCATAGGGAACTCTTAGTTCTAAGAAAAAAGTCTTGGCCGATTTAATAGTGAAACGACTAGACTCATCTAGAATCCAATTAGGAATATCTTGTTCCTCCCTAACCATGATATGATTAAAAAAATTAGGCATCAGCTGTAAAGACAAGGGAATATTGCAATTTCTTGGTTATTCACTAACTAGCCATGCTTATAAAGTGTATAATAAAAGGCTAACGACTGTGGAAGAGTTTATTCGTGTTGTATTTGATGAGACTAACCATGCATAACAGAAATCCATGAAGAATTATGCAAAAGAGGATAAGCAGAACATCATTTTGGAGAAGTTGGAACCCTGTCAAGAAAAATAACCGATTGATTATGCGAAACAACCAGTTGAAATTCTGCAACAGGATGAACTTCCCAAAGAATGGAGGATTCCTAGAGATCTTTTTATGGAAAATATCATTGGACAGATTGAAAAGGGAGTGTCTACTTGAACCTCTATCTCTAATTACTACAAACATATGGCTTTTGTGTCTCAAATTGAACCTAAATCTGTAGGTGATGCACTCAAGGATGAAAGTTCGATTGTTGTCATGCATGATGAACTGAATCAATTCACTAGAAATAATGTGTGGACTCTGGTTCCTAAAATTGACTACATAAATGTCATTGGAACCAAGTGGTGTTCATAAATAATCTAGATGAGGCTGGTGTAATAACAAGAAACAAAGCTAGATTGGTTGTCAAAGGTTACAATCAAGAGGAAGGCATTGACTATGGTGAAACCTTTGTACCTATGGCCAGATTGGAAGTTGTCAGACTACTGCTTGCATTTGCTTGCATGAGTGGGTTCAAACTATTCCAGATGGATGTGAAGAGTGCATTTCTCAATGAATTCATCAATGATGAGGTTTATGTCTCACAACCACCCAGTTTTGAAGAACGTCAACATCCTAATCATGTGTACAAGCTGAAAAAGGCCTTGTATGGACGCAAGGAAGCCCCAAGGCAGTGGTATGAAAGACTTAGCAATTTCCTCTTGTCTCATGGCTATGAGAGAGGAAAAATCAATTATTTTTATTAAAAAAAAATCCAATTCTACCATTATCTTGGTTCAAATTTATGTTGATAATATCATATTTGGTGCTACTAATGATTTTCTATGTGAAGAATTTGTGACAGCTATGAAGGGGGAGTTTGAGATGTCTATGATGGGAGTGTTATCCTTCTTCTTAGGGCTGCAGGTGAAGCAATCAAAGGATGGCATCTTTCTAAGTCTAACCAACTACTGTAAAGAGATTCTCAAGATCTTTGGGATCGAAAACTGAAAAGAGACATCCACACCAATGTCCACATACTGCTATATGGATGCTGACTTGACTAGAACAGCAGTAGATCAAAACAAGTTCAGAGGATTGATTGGTTCTTTGCTCTATCTCATTGCTATCAGGCCCAACATCATGTTTGCATTGTGCCTATGTACTAGATTTCAATCAAATCCAAAAGAATCTCACTTCAAGACTGCCAAATGAATTCTAAATATCTTAAGGGCACAACCACTGTTGTGTTATGGTATCCCTCTCACTCTCCTATACATTTGGTTGATTATTATGATTCTGATTTTGCAGGGTGTAAGTTGGGCAAAAAAAGCACAAGTGGGACTTGTCATCTTCTTGGTTGAAGTTTCATCTCTTGGCATCGCAAGAAGTAAGCTTGTGTCCCCTTTCAACTGTAGAAGATGAGTATATAGTTGCAGGTAACTGTTGTGCTCAAATCCTTTGGATGAAACAACAGCTAGAGGACTTTGGCTTGATGGTTAACAAGGTGCCTTTGTTGTGTGATAATACAAGTGTTAATAATCTCACCAAAAATCAAATTCGGCATTCAAGGACTAAGCATATAAAGATTCACCACCATTTTATAAGAGATCATGGGAGCAATGGGGATTGCGAAATTCAATTTATTGAAACTGAAAAGTAATTGGCAGATATCTTCACCAAGCCATTGCCTAAGAAAAAGTTTTTCTTCTTAAGAAATGAATTAGGCATTCTTGATTCTCATATTCTTTCTTAATTCGGTTTCTACCCCTTCTTCTATTCTATTTGTGAAGATAAATAGGGGGAGAATGATGTTGTTTTTTGTGTTGTATTGTTGCTACAACACTCTGGTTTTATTATGGTTTATTTTGTTGTTGTTGAACCAAGTGGTGTTCAATGTTTTGATGAATCCAAACCTTTGAAGGATGATGAAGCCTCTGCTTTGCTTGATGCTGTTGTGCTGGTTTTAGCTATGTTCTGGGGTAGTTCAATGTTGTAATCAACCCTTAGATTAAATCTCAAAGCAATTAGCATCTCAATTTTATCAAAGCAAAATGTTTTTCAAACTAAGTTGAAACAACCGATTGTTTTGTCGAAACAACCGATTGTTTACACTTAGGTGTTTTGAGAAAGTTTGAAAACTGTTTTTGAATGGTGATTTTGTTAAGTAACAAAACAACTGATTGATTCGAGGAAACAATCGATTGTTTGTTTTAAAACCTTAACAAAAAAACTATTTTCTTTAACTGAGTTTTAAATGCTTTAACTGAATACGCTCCAGTCATTAAATGCTTTGCCAATCTATTTTAAATGCAATTAAGAGTTTGTTAAGATTTGATAACAAACTATATTCTTAGATATATTCTGAAAAACTGTTTTTAAGTTTTAAGAATCTTGAAACATAGTTTTTGACAAGAAGAGTTTTTCAAAGAGTTCTGAGATTGCTTAAGAGTTGAGAGATTGATCAAGGTGCTGAATAGGATTCTGCTTGTATTGATTTCAGATATTCATCTGTAACAAGTGTAATCATTGTAAACTGCTGAACAATTCGTGTGTGTGTTTTTGCTGAGATTGGATGTGTGTTCTTGAGGTGTTCAAGATCAGCAATCTTAGTGTTGGCCAAGGAGAGTGTGTTTCTTGAGGTTTTCAATGTCATTCTCTTGGTTGTGGTGTAAGTGATCAAGTGGTGATTGCTTAGTGGATATCCTCAGGGTTTCTGAGAAGACTGGATGTAGCTCTAGTTTGGAGTGAACTAGTATAAACAAATGTGTACAATCTCTCTATCCTTAACTCTTTAAATTCAGTTTGATTGTTGTTTACTGGTATAAACAACCGATTGTTTTTTCTGGTATAACAGTTTTGCTTGCTGTTTTGGCTAACTGAATTGCTGAACCAATTGGTTTCTAAAATAAGTTCATTCTAGCTTTGAAAAGTTTGCGAAAACCCCTTTAAACCATTCAGCCCCCCTCTAGTTTAAAGCCATCTTTTCTAACAATTGGCATCAAGAGCTTGGTTCTTGAAAGTTATTCAAGTTGATCCTAAAATCTTTCAAAATGGCTGATAGACTACCGTTTGGGGAAGGTGCCTCAATAAACAGACCACCCTTGTTTTGTGGTTTGAATTACCAGTTTTGGAAAGTTAGAATGAAAATATTTATGGAATCTCTTGACAAAGGAATTTGGGATGCAATTGAAAATGGCCCTTTTATCCCAACGTTTGAAAAAGATGGTTCTGTCATTGAGAAGCCATGGTCTCAATGGACTGATGCAGAAAGTAGAAAGGCCAAATTCGATTGCATTGCTAAAAATATTATAACCTCTGCTTTAAATTCTGATGAGTTTTTCAGGGTCTCACAATGCAAATCATCAAAAGAAATGTGGGATACTTTGGAAGTCACTCATGAAGGAACAAATGAGGTGAAAAGAGCTAGAAAGCATGCTTTCATCCAAGAGTATGAGATGTTTAGAATGCTGAAAGGTGAAACCATAGCTGAAGTGCAGAAAAGGTTTACACACATCATCAATCACCTTATGAGCCTTGAAAAGACGTTTGATAAAGAGGAGTTGAACATCAAGATCTTAAAATGTCTTGATAGAGCATGGCAACCAAAGGTAACTGCTATTTCCGAATCTAAAGATCTAACATCATTAAGTGCTGCCTCTTTGTTTGGAAAGCTTAGGGAACATGAGCTAGAGATGAATAGACTCAATGTTCAAGAGAGTGAAGATAAGCACACAAGGAGCATAGCCTTGAAAGCATCCAAACATAAGGGAAAGCAAGATTCAAATGATGATAGTGATGAGGAAAATCTTAGTTTGCTGCCAAGAAAATTCAGCAAATTCTTAAAGAGAAACCGCAACAAAGACAACAACAAGGATAGGTATGGAAACAAGAAACCCAATGAATTTAATTCAAATAACTATACTTGTTTTGGTTGTGGTGAGCAAGGTCACATAAAGGCTGATTGTCCCAACAAGAGTAAAGAGAAAAAGACAAGCTACAAGGAGAAGAAAGGCAAGACAAAAAGAGCCTACATTGCTTGGGATGAAAATGAAGTATCATCATCAAGCTCTTCATCAAGTGAAGATGAAAAAGCCAACATATGCTTAGTTGCTGAGGATGATGATGATGATTCTTGCAGTTCCAGTGAGGTTAGTTCATGTGCTTCCTTAAATGAACAAAACTATAGTGAATTGCTTGAAGCTTTTCAAGAAACTCATGATGAAGCTAATAGATTGGTTCTTTCAAACAACCGATTGAAAGATCTTAACAATGGGCTTGAAAAGAAAGTTAAATCACTTGAAGAGGAACTGAGAAAAGAAAAAAGTGATTTTGAAAAATTGGAAGAAGATTTCAAAAATGCCTCTCGCAAGTGTGATACTCTAAATTGCACAAATTGTGAAAATCTTGAGAAAAAGGTTCACTATCTTGTTGAAACTGTAGACAAGCTTTCAAAAGGAAAGTCAAACTTTGAGAATGTCCTAGCATCTCAAAGCTGTGTTTTTGGAAAAGCTCGTTTAGGCTTCAATCCACAGAACAAGCAAGATAGGTTTTCAAAAAGCTTTTTGAGAAAATCAGAAAAATAACCGATTGTTAAGACAAAACAACCGGTTGTTACATGCTTTTACTGCATGAAGAAAGGTCACTCTGTTAGATTCTGCAAAATTAGAAAATATTATGTTCCTAAAGGTTTTATGAAATGGATTCCTAAGGGATGTGATGTTTCTAACAGCAAAGAAAAGCCAAATGGACCCAAATTTGTAAGGGGACCAAATCTTGCAACTTGAATTTGTTTATGCAGGAAAAATGAAAAGAAAATGAAGAATTGAGCCTTCTGATCAAGCTGTTGAAGAAAAAGGCAGTCATTGAAGCTGAATCAATGCTATGCAAAAGGTCAAAAGAGTGAAAACAAGTTTTCTTGATCAGCAAGCAATTGGCTCATTGAAGAAACAACACAAGGATAAGACCTTCCTTTTATTTGTTCTCAATTTCTGTTTCAAAGTTCTTTCTTATGATTAATTGTTTTTTAATCAATGTCATGTACTTTAATCTGTTTCTGTTTATGGTTAAAAATTGAAAAATCAAGTTTTTAACTGCTGCAGAAAAACAACCGATTGTTTTGAGTCTGACAGCACTGTGTAGAAATTGTTTTAACTGATTTTTGAATTTCTAGCCGTTGCAAATATTTTTCAAAGGGAGAATCTTGGTCAAAGGATCTGTGTTGAAAGCTGATCACGTTCAGAAAGGATTTACAACAGTCATAAAGGAATATATTCCAAAATCTTGAAAATTCAAGAGCCTTAATGACTAGTCAAAGATCACATGTGAAGACCATGTGATCTTCAGCTTTTTCTGACATCTTCAGTGCAGAACAGAGTCAAGTCTTCTCTCTGAAAATCAGGTACCCATTGAATGAAATTAAATTCAAATTGAATTTCTTTCTGCTATAAAATCAGGTGCAGATTTCTTTCATCAAGAACAACCAATTGCAACATCTCTTGCAACATCTCTTGCACCATCTCTTGCAAATTTCTGTGAAGTGAGTTTTCGTCTCTGCTGTCATGGAATCAACCCCTCCCACCTCTAAAAGAGTCAAAACTAGAGTTGTAAGGTCTGGAGGAAGGCTTGAAAGCTGGTTTTCTGGTGACACCGATCTCATTGAGAAGTATAGATATGAAACAAGTGTCAAGAAGATAAACAACCCCAAGGTTGTGTGCTTTGACTGGATGAAAAGTCAAAAGCTTAACAATGTGAGGAGGTTTCTCAAAGACCAATCACTCAGAAATTTTCTGGAGCTCAAAGGGAACATATATCCAGATTTGGTGAGGGTTTTCTACACCAACTTGAAGTTTGAGGGAAAAAACTTAGTCTCTCATGTGAAAGGCGTGGAGATGGAGATAACCCATGAGGTTTGGGCTGCTGTAGCTGGGCTTAAGTTCTCTGGATTAAGAATCAACAAAGGAAACCTTGGTGTGGTGGAAGATTTCAACAAAATCCAGTTCTACAAAATTTGCTTGAAGAACAATCAATCTTAAGTTAGCACTTGCTCGGTTGAAGGCTTGAAGATTGATGAGAGGTTGCTTGCTCTCATTGTAACTTGGATTCTAACTCCAAGGGGGAGTAACCACTCTGTGTTGACTGAAGAAGATCTGGTTTACATCTTCTGCATCTCCAAGAAAGTGAAGATCAATTGGATTCACATAATCAAAGAACATATGCAAAAAGCCATGAGGTTAGGTGATTACCACTATCCCTATGTTGTTTTAATATCTAAGTTTCTACACTATTTTGAAGTTAATCTTGAAGATGAAACTTCTGAGCTGGTCAAGTCAACCCAAGAGTTGAACAATGGATCACTCAGCAAGATGGGCTTTACAAAAATAGGTGGAAAGTGGATAAGTAAGGATGGTGATCATGGTGCATCTTCTAGTGGTGCTGCTCATCTTGAACAAGATGAACCTGCTGACATGGATGTTCAACATGAAGATCCAGCTGAAGATTTTCAAGATGCAGGACCTAGTGCTGATGCTGAACATCAAGGAGAAAGAATGCAAACCATGTCTCCTTTTGAAAGACTCATGGTGAATATGCTAGATACCTTTGCTGAAAATCAAAGGAGCCTTCATGATCTATGTGTTAGCAACTTTCAAAGGATTGACACAAGGTTTGACAACATGGATGCAAGGTTTATGACTCTGGACGAACAGATTGAAGCTGTCCAGAATCAAATCTTTGACCTTCAGTTTGCTGATGAAGAAGATTGAGAGAAAAACAACCGATTGGTCATCAAAACAATCGATTGTTTTTGGCTGTTCTCTTTTTTGGTTTTAAAATTTCTTTCCTTCTGTTGTTGCTGTTTTATTTCTGATGTAATTGGAACAATGTTTTATTTTATCTCTTATCTTTGTCTATTTGTGAAGACAAATAGGGGGAGATATATGTTGTGTTTCCAATGTGTATTAAGTTTCTGTTTTTCAAACTTGTTAAAAACAGTTTGAGTGATGTTATTTGGTTATGATATTAGATGTTTAAGCTTTAATTGTTAATCTGTATACTAACAGAATATCAGAAGTTCAATGTATTGCTCAAAGTTCTTTTGCAGGAATTGCTTCAGATTTAATCAAAGAACAACACAAGCATCAGGGATTTGTCTTCATCAAATAGGGGGATATTGTTGAACCAAGTGGTGTTCAATGTTTTGATGAATCCAAACCTTTGAAGGATGATGAAGCCTCTGCTTTGCTTGATGCTACTGTGCTGGTTTTAGCTTTGTTCTGGGGTAGTTCAATGTTGTAATCAACCCTTAGATTAAATCTCAAAGCAATTAGCATCTCAATTTTATCAAAGCAAAATGTTTTTCAAACTAAGTTGAAACAACCGATTGTTTACACTTAGGTGTTTTGAGAAAGTTTGAAAACTGTTTTTGAATGGTGATTTTGTTAAGTAACAAAACAACCGATTGATTCGAGGAAACAATCGATTGTTTGTTTTAAAACCATAACAGAAAAACTGTTTTCTTTAACTGAGCTTTAAATGCTTTAACTGAATACGCTCCAGTCATTAAATGCTTTGACCAATCTATTTTAAATGCAATTAAGAGTTTGTTAAGATTTGATAAAAAACTATATTCTTAGATATATTCTGAAAAATTGTTTTTAAGTTTTAAGAATCTTGAAACATAGTTTTTGACAAGAAGAGTTTTTCAAAGAGTTCTGAGATTGCTTAAGAGTTGAGAGATTGATCAAGGTGCTGAATAGGATTTTGCTTGTATTGATTTCAGATATTCATCTGTAACAAGTGTAATCATTGTAAACTGCTGAACAATTCAAGTGTGTGTTTTTGCTGAGATTGGTTGTGTGTTCTTGAGGTGTTCAAGATCAGCAATCTTAGTGTTGGCCAAGGAGAGTGTGTTTCTTGAGGTGTTCAAGGTCATTCTCTTGGTTGTGGTGTAAGTGATCAAGTGGTGATTGCTTAGTGGATATCCTCAGGGTTTCTGAGAATACTGGATGTAGCTCTAGTTTGGGGTGAACCAGTATAAACAACTGTGTACAATCTCTCTATCCTTAACTCTTTAAATTCCGTTTGTTTGTTGTTTGCTGGTATAAACAACCGATTGTTTCGAAGAAACAACCGATTGTTTTTTCTAGTATAACAGTTTTGCTTGTTGTTTTGGCTAACTGAATTGCTGAATCAATTGGTTTCTGAAATAAGTTCATTCTAGCTTTGAAAAGTTTGCGAAAACCCCTTTAAACCATTCACCCCCCCTATAGTTTAAAGCCATCTTTTCTAACAGCTGTTGCTAGGACCATTATTTATCTCTGATCTGCACTCCAATTCACCGTTGTTTTCACACTTTGTTTTATGATTTTCTTGCTAAAAAGCTGATGCAGAAAACTTGTTGCTGACTGTTTTTCATACCTGGATTTCTTGTTGTTATGTATGCCTTATATATGCATATTTTCTATTTTGCAGGATCTATCAAATTCAAAAAGGACAACTCAAGCAAACCAAGGATTTGTCTTCATCAAATAGGGGGAGATTGTTGAACAAGGTGTTTTGATGTCTCCAAATCCAAGTGAAATGCATGAAGATGGTTGTTGTTGGTTGTGTGTGTCTATAGTAGTTGAATTTGTTAATCTAATCAAGTTGATGATCCAAGGTTGTTTGATTTTAATCCTTTAGAAAAAGATGTGTTTTCAAAGGAAAGATAAAAATCAATCTCTTGAAATTTCGATTGAATCAGTTGTTTGTGGTTTTTAAAATAGTATTGAAAAGCTTGACTTTGTTGTCAAGCTAATTCAATCGTTTGTTTTGTGTTTTCAATCGGTTGATTTTATGATATCCTTAACAGAATTCTGTTAAGATTTACCAAACTGTCTTTAATGATCCTAACTACCTTTGACTCATTAATTAAATGTTTTTAACCACTTGATTGGTCTATATAAAAGTTTTTTTACGCTTCTAATAATCTTGAACTAAGAAAATGAGCTTTATCAAAGAAAGTTTTCAAGATTTCAAAGTGCTTTGGATCATTTTATAAGAGTGGAATAGGATTGTATTGTATTCATCTTTGCTTTAATCTGATTGTATCTAGGTGTACTCATTCATCTCTCTCTTGACTACTGTATTTCTGTGAGAATTGTTGGTGTGCATATTCAAAGGTTGTTCTGACCTGTGGTGTTTTTTTCCAAAGGTGGTGTGTGTTCAGGAATGGTTCAAGATCACCACTTTGGTGTGTTGTGTGTAATCAAGGTTTTTGATTACTTAGTGATTCTCAGTGGTTGCTGAGGACTGGATGTAGCTCTTGGTAAATAGTGAACTGGTATAAACTCTCCGTGTTAATCTCTTTATCCTTTCTCTCTTTTAAAACTATTTTAGCTTTGTTTTTAACACTGTTATAAACAACTGATTGTTTTGCAAAAATAACCGGTTGATTTTCTACAATCACATTAAAACAGTTTTGAAATTGCCTGAACTGATTTCTAATTCATTAATTCCTCATTAGCTTTCAATCTAACTTCAATATTTGCGAAAATTTTTCTTAAACAATTCACCCCCCCTCCTTGTTTAAAGCCTATAATTCTAACAAATATAATCTCAACAGCCAGAATATAATTCAACAGTAACAATATTCGATTAACGTGTACCTATTATTTTCGAGTACCAACATTCTTAACCATTTTTACTTGCATTTAATAATGTGCTTCAACTAATTCAATTATTTCGTCTATTGTTTTTAATTATCTTTTCCACGTAGACTTACTAAAAACCTGAACCGTCCTCTCAATGAATTATTGTGCCCATCTCTGGCCCAGGCCGAGCTGAGCATGACTTATTCAACCGAGCTGACCATACGTAAATTTTTGGGTCGAGATTCGAGCACTCCTGTTCAGTACAAGATTGATTTTTTCAGGGCCATTTGCGTAATTAAAGATCTCACTTTCCTAGTGGGAAATTCATCTAAAAGCTTTATGAGGAATGATATGTGTGCTTAAGTGCTTTGATATTAATATTTGTAGTGGTAAAGTTTTTCATCCTCTTCCTGTTAGATGAAAGTTTCCTTCACTAGGTTGGGTTAAAATTAACATTGATGGCGCTGCTAGGGGTTATCCTAGTCTTGCTGCTTGTGGTGATATTTTTTCTTGGGAGTATGGGGGAGTTTATTGGTGGTTTCTCTGCTTTCCTTGATGTTCAGACTGCTTTGGTTGCTAAGTTTAATGGATTTATACGTGCTATTGAAGAAGCTCAAAAGATGGGTCTTACTAGTTTATGGCTTCAATGTGATTCTTCCTTAGTTTGTGTTGCATTTACTGCTAGGACTAATGTTCTTTGTATGTTTCATAATAGGTGGAACACTTGTCTTAATTATTATGGGAAAATCAAGTTTAGGGTTTCTCACATTTTTCGTGAAGGGAATGCATGTGCTGACAAGCTTGCTAACTTATGATTTATTCATAGAGAACAATTTCATTGGTAAAATAGGCTTTCATCTAGTCTTTTTTTAGAATTATTTATTAATATGTGTAGACTACCTATGTATCACTTTTGTTAATATATAGATTTTGTCTAGGACCCCATAATTACTTTTATTTCCTTTCTTTCTTTCTTTTAATAATACTTTTTTCATGTGGTGGAAAATGATTGTTGGTACTTGAGGTGTTACCCTAGCTGAGATGTCAAGTTTCATCGTGATGCCTAACATAAGAGCTTTTATAAAAAAAAAAAAAACAAAAGAGTGGAAAAAACTGCTTAAGAACTATTCTTCAATATCATTCCAATTATTTAAGTTGTGGTTGGGGTAGGATTTAAGTCACTCCTTTACCTTGCCAGGTAGTGAGAAAGGGAATAATCTCAAGTACATTGATTCCAAGTCCTTTTCTTCAAATCCCATGGTTCCAACTAATTCATAGAATGTTGATAGATGAGTGTAAGGGTCCTCATGATTCATTCTTGTCAATTGATGGCTACTTATCAAGCTAAAAAATTTGGATTCATTTCTAATTATCTAGTTGTAGCAAGCATAGCTATGCTTGAAAATTATCTTGCTCCTTGTTGCATAGCATAGTCTCCTAAGGTTCTTCTTTGAGGATTTACAATCCTCCCTCCTTGATTATTTTTGTTGTCAGCTATGTTCTTTGGTTCGGGTGTCTGAGATTGAGAGTTGATTGTGGTTAGATCTAATCCTTCTTTTCTCTCATTAATCTTGTTTGAGCTTTCTTCTTTCTTTTCTAAAAGCTTTTCAACATCCTGCTCAAACAAGAAATCTTCTAAGAGGTCTTGCCTCTTGTTAGAATAGAAGTATGATCCTTTCGAAAGAGATAAGAATTAAACAAAAGAAACTAGAAATAAAATGAAAAGGGTTAGAGGGTCAAAAGAAGTTACAATACACTACTTCTTCAAAGTGAAAGATATAACTATTGTTAAATCAATTAATTCCCCGACAACGAAGCCAAAAAAACTTGATGGAGGCATATTTAAAATCTTTTTCTCGGCAAGCAAACTATGTCAACCATAATACAGCTGAGGGTTGTCGTATCCACAAAGAATTAAATTTTACCAAAGTTGTAATATCTTTCAAAATAAAGTGATATGATAATAAAAGTTGGTTGCATTTTTTTATCAAATAATTATAATATCCTAAGATAGTATTTAGCAAGGTTGAAACTTTGACATAATAATAAAGTAAAAGAATAGCAATGCAACATAAGTGTTGGGATTGAAATAGCTTTACATATTTCTTTTATTATTGTTGATCAAGGATGATCTTGAGTGTGTAAAGATGGAAGTAGGAATGCTTAAAGTAACCAGCTAAGCCATGTACACTTACCTATCTTTTAATGCAGGTTTTAGGTTTGCTGCAGTTTGTGGTTTTTTGTATAAGGGTTGGGACACCCCTGAAGTGTCCCTTTTAATTAAATTAATTCTTTGATGATAAAAAAAAGGATGATCTTGAGTTTTGATGTCTCCAAATCCATGAAGTTTGGTGAAAGGTTGAGTTGTTGCTTGTGTGGGTGGGTTCTGGGTAGATTAAATGTGTAATTCACTCTTTGTTTGAATCTAAAGCTGATTTGAATCAAAACCTTTTTGAAAAAAAAAAGATTGTTTTCTAAAGAAGTGGAAAAACAACCTGTTGTTTTGTTGTTTCAATCGATTGTTTGACACTTTGTGGTTTTTGAAAAGGGTTTGAAGCTGTTTGACTTTGCTGTCAAACCAATTTAATCGATTGTTTCGAGAATTCAACCGATTATTTTTTGAAAATCCATAACAAATTTCTACTAAGTTTGGTAAATCAGTTTTAAATTTTTTCTAACTATTTTGGCTCCTGGTTTAAATGATTTTAACAACCTTTGGAGTATATGATGACTTTTTACGGCAAGTGCCCCGTGTTTGTCAGAAGTAATAATTGTCCCTAAGGACGGATATCGATCCCACAAGGAACAGTGAATTATCGAGTACAATATTTGCTAAATATAACAATAGAACAATAAAAAGAGTTTGAAGTGATGATGTTGGCACTGATCAATAAGAAAACAAAGAATTAGTTGCTTCAATTGGAAAAATAGGGATTAGGTTTCATCTCTTTCACTCTCATGTATTTTGATTAGCATGTTAATATTGAGTTCTTTGATTGAAATTGATGCCCGTAGAAAATTCATTTATATCGATCTCTCGCATATAAAATCCTTAAGAATGTTTCCTAAATATCGATCCCTCGCATATTTATAAAAACAACTTAGAATCACACTCAGACGTTAATGGCAATTAACATTTCAAGTTTATCCCTAACACTCAAATATGCTAAGTATTGATGTTTAGGTCCAAATCCTAAAAATACCTCTCGGTCAAATTTAAGATTCTCAATTTGTCACGGAAAGTTAAAAGTAAAACAACAATACCAATAATCAATCGAGAACTGAATATTAATATATAAGATATCACCTCAATACATAAGAGTTTGAGCAGATTCCTCCCAATCCCAAAGGGTAGAATTAGCTACGCATACTTCTAGCACCTTCCATTCTCCCAATAGGTTACAATTCACTCTATGGTGTTTTCCTCTCAATCTGCCACACTACAGTTGAGCCTTTAGCCCTCTATTTATCCTAGTTTTCTAGGGTTAGGTTGTTTCCTGTGTCGCTTTAATGGGCTAAATGATAAAACATAAAAAAATGCTCAATCTTTCTTTGCATCTTTTTTCATTCTGGGACCTTCTATCTTTATCTTTTTAGCTCAAATCATTCATCTTTAATCCAAATCTCCAATCTTCCTTAGAAATCTGCAATTAACACCAAATTTGGGAATAAAATACTCTTATTCAAATAAAGATCATAAAAAATATAAAAAGGTATAAATTCATAAATTATGGATTATTTTATATGTAAATTAGCAATAAATCCTCATAAGTGCCTATATTTTAATATGAAATATTACTGAAATTAGGCACTTATCACTCTCCCCAACTTAGCATCTTGCTTGTCCTCAAGCAAAGTAAATGAATATATTTGAATTTAAATATCAAACAGCTTAATTCACTAAACAACAGATCAAATTAGAAACTTATGATGCTTCCAAATTCAAATATAGAAAAATATAGACACAATCAACTTCTAGGATCAAATCAAAACAAACAAATGACAATTCATCCAGGAATATCTTCTCATATGCTCACAGCTAAGTGTTTCTCTCTATTTTCACTGAATCATAACAAATCACGGTTGCTTTTCATTTCATCTTCAAATCACAAACATATTAGAAACACGAATCTTGAGGTCTTTTCCAGGGTTGTAATGAGGCTGGGCTTCCAAAAAATATTGGTTTTTCTTAGATAACAAAATACACATCTTAAAGAAGAAAAACATACCTACAATTCAGTAATAGAGAACATATATGTTATCTAATCACCACTTTCTTTCAATGTGACCTTTTTCCTCATTTTCTTTCTTTTCATGATTTTCATGAAATTTTCTCTATCTTTGTTTTCTATTTCTTTTTCTTCTTCTGTTTCTCTTTTTTTTTCTTTTCTTTTTTCAATAATAGGAAAAGGTTCTTCCTATTTTCAACTTTTTGAACTTTCACAATCAGAACCAACCATTCCCTTTTCAATATATAATGCATCTATGTTCTCCTTCCTTAGACATGCTAAAGGGTAGGAAATTATATCAATAAAGGTTAAGGTGCAATATTAACAAAAAAATTCTTGGCCCAAAGGGGATATAAAAAAAAATGGAATTCTAATATAAAGGTTGGTTTTTTGGCCCTGGCTCCTAAAATAACACAAACAAATGCCTCAATCATCTTCATGCTCTTTTATGATGCAACAAAAATAAAAATTAAGCAACCACAACTGTCAATTCATCAGTAAAACTCTCAAAACTGTTTAAGGTTCACACACTCACTTGGTTTAAATGGTCTCATTCCTTTTTGTCTTGTCATTGTCTGTCCTAATCAATCATCCTGTTAAATTTTCATGTATCATAATTTTAACTATATTTGAATAGGGATTCAATCATATTTTCTTTTCTAACATGTGTCTAATTCATGTCACTATTTAATATTTAAACACAAATTCTTTTTTCCACAATTCAAAATTAATATTCTAGTTCTTTTTTATTTGAAAAAAAATAAACTAGAAAACAAACAAATTAAAACTGAAATTTATTCAAGAAAGATAATTCAAGACTTAAAACTACCAAACTAACAAAATAGGAAATTTATTCAAAATAAGCAATAAAAACAAACTAAACAAATAAGCAAATAAACAGAAAACAAAATAACCGAAAAATAAAATAAGACAAAATTCAAATAACTGAAAAGAAAAGAGAATTAGTAAGATAAAACCATATTTTTGCTCAATCCTCTCAGTAAGCGCTCGTTTAACGTCATCTAGCTTGATGCCTGTTTATTTCAAGATGCAATATCTCTTTGATCCATCCTTTTGTACACATTATTCCCCTGCATTAAAATTTTTATGACCATAAAAAAGATTTAAAGTTACCTCTTCATCTTGAATTCTAACTTGAAGTTCTCCTTTGTCAACATCAACTATAATTCTAGCAGTCTTCATAAAGGGTCTTCCAAGTATCAAGGGAACCTCCTCATCTTCTTTCATGTCCATCATAACAAAATCCATTGGGAATGTGAATTTATCCACCTTGACGAGAACATCTTCAACCAAAACATATGGATACTTGGTTACTTGATAAGCTAACTTTAAAGTCATCTTGGTGGTTTAATCTCCAAATCACCTATTTTCTTCAGCATTGCCAAAGGAATTATATTTACGCTTGCTCCCAAATCCAATAAAGCATTGGCTACTAAGGAAGCACCTATAGACACGGGAAGGTTAAAACTCTCTGGGTCCTTGAATTTTTTAGGCAAACCTTTTTGAATAATGACATTGTATCTATCCTCCCGCTCTATATTTCTTTCTTCAATATAGCTTCTATTCTTTCGAAATCTTTCAAATGTTAAATCTTGCTTCAAATTTCCTGCAAAATAATTTTTAGGGAGCAATTTATCAAAGAATTTTCTTTCCTTTTCTATTTTTTAAGGAGAATGAGGATATGATAAATCTTTTTCAAAAACTCCTTTCTCCTTATTTTCACTTTTCTTCTTTATTTTTTCCTCCTCACTTCTCTCTTTCTCATCTCTTTTCCCCTCTGTCTCATCTTTTTCTTCTTTTTCAGCCACTACATTATTGCAATGCTCTATTGAATTGGTTTGGCTATTGACTGAAAGCTGGCCACTTTGTTCCTCCGCAATTTGTGCAATTTGTTTGGTCAGTTGTCCCATCTGGATCTCTATACTCCTAATCATGGCCATGCTATTGTCCTGCTCTCTCACAATATTGTCCTACGTGCTCACAATCTTTGTCAGGACGGCTTCAACTTTACTCATTCTTTCAAGCATGGATGGATCCTCAACTTCAGGTGAATTGTTCTGATAAAAACAGTGATCATTAGGATGAACACCTCCACAAAAATCACACCTGATTGACTGACTCTAGCTTTGAGATGAATGAACAACATATAATTGTTGGGGCAATTTAGCCATTTGGGCAGTTATTTGCTCAATCTGCTATGTCAGAATCTTATTTTTAGCCAAGAGTGCATCTTCTAACAACCCTTTATTCTAAAGATCTTGTCCATCATGTTGGGCTTTATAATCAGTTGATGTCAATGCATCAATAATTATTGTCGCTTGTTCTACATCAAGGGTCATCATTGTGCCACCAGTTGCAGCATCTAGGAGTATCTTTATGTCAGATCTGAGACCATTCAGGAATATGCTCAGTTGAGCAATATCTTCAAACCCATGATTTGGGCATTTTCTAAGCATCATTTTAAATCTTTCCCATGTCTCACAGAATGATTCATCTGCTCCTTGTCTGAACACAGAAATTTCAGACTTTGCTTTGATGTAGCGAAAGATTGTAAAAAATCTTTGCTGAATTTTTCCCTTTACATCCTTCCAGCTAGTGAGACTCTGATTTGGAAGTGATCTGAGCCAATCTTTAGCATTTCCTGCCAATGAAAAAGGAAATATAAACAATTTCAATATCAGCAGATTGAAAACCCATTGTTCCCACCAATTCATAAAATGTGTCCAAATGTGAATATGGATCCTCATGTTCCATTGCTGTGAATTGATGGGTACTGATGAGAGTGAGAAAATTGGGATTTATTTCCAAGGCCTTAGCGGTAGCAGGTATTGCGATACTAAAATAATGCCTTGGTCCTTGGTACATGACATAATCCTCAAGTGTCCTCCTATGAGGTGGTGCTTGTTCTTCTGCCATGTTGCTTTCCTCCTAAAACATATTAGTGGAGAAAAAAAAAACAGAGTACTTTTTTTCTTTAAAAAGAATAAAATAAAATAAATTCAAAATAAATTTGAAGATAAAAATAAAAACAAAATATGTAAAATAAAATAAAAATAAAACAAAAACAAAAATAAAACACTAAAATGACGTTAAGAGAAAAATAAAAAGAATATTAAAAAAAAATAATATAGATAAAATAAAAACTAAAAACAGAATAAAAGAAAACACTAAAAACAAGAAATAACGTACTTAAAAATAAAAAATAAATACTAGAAATAAAATAAAATAAAGCTAAAAAAAATAAAACTGAAAACTATAATCGTAAACTAACTAATATTCTAACTAACTTACGTAGAAATAAAAACTAAAACTAGTAATAAAATATAATTAAAACAAATAAATAACAGGTACGTAAATTTAAATAAAACTACCTAAAATAAAACTACGTAAACTAATCCTAAAAAAAACTAAAATAAAATATAATAAAACAAAACAAAATAAAATAAAAATAAACTAAAATAAATAACGTAAAGAAAAGAAAGAAAATAATATAAAAACAACTTTCTTTTTTTAAACAGCAAATCTATAATAAAATCAAATATAATTTTAATAAAATAAACAAAATCAAAATAAATCAAAAAGATTAAAATATTTATAATATTTAAAAAATTATACTTAACTGTAAAAAAAACTTGATAACTTTTTACGGCAAGTATTGTCAGAACTAATAATTATCCATAAGTATGCTGATTGATTGAAGATATTTCTATTTTTATTTTATTTTCAGCTGGTTCGTTGCTTATTGATGGAATTTTGTATGAGGGGTATGAGAGACGTATGAGGGGTATTTCCATTTTGGCTCAAGCTGTCTATGTTTTCCTTCTTCCCGATAGATGTGGGTGTACTAAATGCATATTTTTTTTGCTTCATTTTGCTGCATGCGTAATTCGGCACATCAAACACTTTTGCTGCAAGATTGCCAAATATTGCCTTCATTTTCGGTTCTCCTCTCTCCTCATTTACATGCCATTCTTGGAATAGCTAGCGCTGCCAGTTTTTCTTTTACTTGAATTTGGATCTCGTTTACAACTTAAATGTTTTTAAAAAAAAAATATTTTCATTTGTGTTCACCTTCCTCCCGTAGAATCTGAAATTATTTTTTCTTATAAAGTATGAAAAAGTAAAAATTAGTATTTTAATTGAGACTAGAACTTCCAAAGTTAAAACCAATGAGTGATTGTTGTCCGAACATTGAACTAGGATTACATAATCTAAAAGAAGAAATATATTTTGAATTGTACGATCCGTATGAGTCCCTAACTATAATATGAATTATGAGTTGTATAATCAAAAGTTATTTTCATATTTCAAAATATCTTTCGGATTGTACAACTGGATAATTTTACTCTATATTTTGGATTGTACAATCTAGAAGGTACTTCCAAATCTAAAATTACTTACTGGGATCGAAATACATATTTTAGTAACAAGGTGTTACCGATCTTACAGTCCGGTATACGCAAAAAAAAATGAATAAAAAAATAAGTGAACAGAAAACGAAAACACCACAAAATTTATCTCAACCACTAACGTTTACCACCAGCAACTACTGACCACAACAAACAACCAAGATCACTAACATATACTCATAAGGATACGGTTAGAATTAAAAAATTATGGAGGTGCAGGGAGAGGTATGGAGGTGCAAGGAGAATTTGACCATTAGCTTTAGAGGTTGTTAATAATGAGATTGGAAGGCAAGCAACTTGTAGAGACGTTTTTGTTTTTTTTCCTTTTCGCAGGCCGGATTGTTTTTTGACACAGTTAGTTATTCTTTTCACCCCGAATCTTTTAAAAGATTTGGGCCCAATCTGCTGGCTCAATAATTTTACTATTCTTCACATATGCTTTCTATATATACACCATGTTTTTTTATAGGCAATTGCTTCCTGCACCCCCACGTTTTTCTTCCTGCACCCCCACAGTCTTATGCAAAGACTAAATCGTCCTTAATAGTTTTTCAAATTCCAAAAATACCCTTCACTTAAAAAAACCCTAAAAGGTGCAGGCAACCATTCTCTTAGTGCGCAGCCGTGAGTTTCATTTTCTAGCAGCAGCCGCACCTACAAATCGCCGTCCTTACAATCTCAGACATTTTCTCTTGCTGATATAGAGTGTTTTTAATCAAGGTAAGTTAATTTCGTTGCTTTCGGATCTGCACATCCGATTTTTTTATGGATTTTTGTTTCCGTAAGTGTTTTATAGCATTCTAAATCATAGAATCCGCTTGAGTCCCGAATTTATGCCTGCGGTAAAATCCCGGATTTATAGTTCTGGGAAAGTTCCGAATTTTTTTATCCGAAAAAGTTCCAAATTTTTGAATCTGGGAACGTTTCGAAATTTTGGATCCGGGAAAGTTTTGAATTTTTGAATCCCCTCTGCTCATGAAATCCATATAAATTAGTTGAAATAATATGAATGTTAACTGGCAAAACAAATTATTAGAACTCCCTGTTTATAAATCTTTTTTAAACTTCACAATTATCATAATGTTTTCCAATGCTAAGTGCAGTACCAAAAACAGCCAAAGATCAAATCAATTTCTATTTGAGCTGAAAAGGAAATGTAACAATATTTTATGCAAAACTTCTTTGCCACCCTTCTACTGTGCAAGTTCTTACTTGTTCTCTTATTTTATGCAATATGATATGATTAAACCAAAAGTTAAGTATATAGCATGCAAAGTGTGTACTTGGAATCCAACATGGGAGATCTTTACGGGACCCACCCAAACACTAAGTTCATCTAAAGCTTGTATTTTATTTATTTTAATCCCCGGAACATACTCCATTGTCAGAATCTGCATTTGAAAAATAGTTAAATTACATAGATGAATAAGAAATACATCATAAGTAAAATGGGAAAGATGTATAACTGCAATGTTTTGTCTATGATACAGTAAATCCCAGTATATTGCAATCAATCTCCTGAAAATATTTAACTCGTGTTACATTAACAAGGATCAGACAAAGTCACATATATAATAAAAGGAAACTTGTGTTTTTATGATCTTAGATAACAATGTTTGTTTAGTAGAAATGATACAATGCTTTTTTTTATCTCTTTTAGTTTCAATAGAATTTTATATTTGTTGTTTTGTGTTTGTATTGGTTCAACATCTTGATCGTCTACATCCCACAGCCTCTGTTAGAAGAAGAAGAAGACATGTTAATGGAGATGAAGAACATGTTGAACTTGAAGAAGCTGAACCCCAAATGGAGGTGGAGGACGAAGGCGCACCTGAAGTAGAAGGTGAAGGTTATCCTGGAGGTCCACGAGATGGGACATTATTGACAAGTTATGAAGACCATGTGGCCATGCAATTATGGAATGGTGTGGTAAGTAAATATGTTGTATTATCATACTTGTTCATTGTTAATTTGATATGATTTTCGTTCATTAAATTGTATATTTTATATGATTTTGGTTGGTTAAATTAGGATCGAGGAGAGTTAAAATTGGTGTCTCATGGCCGAAAATGAATAAGATGGGTGCTCCTCATCCTCGGATACTACCTGCAGTGGAGTTGTCAGGTTTAGTTGGACTTGTTGGGGCAAGCTATGACACAATAGACAAAGGATTGTTGTGTGCCTTTGTAGAAAGGTGGCACCCAGAGACAAATTCTTTTCATCTTCCTATAGGTGAGTTGACCATCACATTGGATGATGTGTCGAATTTGTTGCACCTCCCAATTATCGGACAGTTTTACACGTACCCGAGCTTGGATACAGCTGCGGCGACCGATTTGCTTGTTGATTCACTTCGTGTAGAACGGGGAGTAGCAGTTGCTGAGACTCGCCATTGTGGGGTGGACATGTGCGTCTAAGCTGGTTGAGGGAGATGTATGAGGACGCATGTAGCAGGAGACAATGGACTGTGGCTGCACGGGCATATTTGTTACACCTAGTAGGTTGCACCATCTTTGCAGATAAGAGTGCTACATCGGTTAGTGTATCCTACTTGGGATTATTTGTAGATTTAAGGCACACCGGAGGATACTCATGGGCAGCAGCTGCTTTGACCCACATGTATGAGCAGTTGGGAGATGGTTCTTATGCAAATACTAGACAGTTAGCTGGGTATGTCACGTTATTGGCATCGTGGATATATGAGCACTTTCCGAGTATTGGGCATCGACAAGTTCGGGATGACTATGTTGAGGATGAGTCGCGGTGTATGAAATATGTGGTCGGGAGTAGGTTGTCCACACTTGCATCTGTTCGGATGCAATTAGATAGTCTTTGTATAAGTGTTGTTCAATGGATGCCCTATGAAGAGCATAGAGCGGTGCGTCCTTTTGAGTGGATTTCTTTATTTTCAGGGTACATTCGATTGAGGGCTTGTAGGCAGATGCATTTGCCTGAACGTGTACTTAGACAGTATGGATATATACAGTGTATCCCTCGTCACCCAGCCAATGGTGATCCCTCCACATCTGAGATCGACCATCGATGGTTAGATTTTAATGTTAACCTCGTACAGGGTGTCGTATTAGCAGCTGATGTTGGAACCTGTGTTCCTGCATATTTGGAATGGTTTCGGTCTATATCACATCCATATATCATTCAGATGGCTGAGGATAATCGACCTCCGGTGATTACCCCTGATGGACGACGTCAGGACGGGAATGATACTATCTCTGAGCATCCCGCAGTGGTAAGAACTTATTACTTGCTTATTTAAATAATACATTCTCAATTGCAATCAATGTAATTTGTTTATAATTGTAGGGTCTTTGTAGAAGAATAGCATCCACCTTGCAATTGATTATAGATGATGGTCATTTAACCGAGGATTCACCTGCATGGGAAGGGACACAGACAACCTTGATGCTAGCCCGATCAGCCACCGAGGACATGTCTGTGTATGTCCGCAGACGACGACACGGACGATGATGATGATCATTTTAGTTGTTGTTATGTTTTGTAATTTCGTGAATAAAGACTTAGTTTACAATTATTTCTAAATTTCTAAATTTGATGAATGAACATTTTGGTTATAAAATTAGACAATTCTTCTTCCGCATTTATAACAGTAAGAATGTTAACATATTCATTTATCAATGCAATTAAAACTATAAATGTCGCCTAATGGACATAATTTGTGTAAACATTTGCATCCGACTAGTATAATATGAACACCAAGTTTTGGCAATTGGATAACAATGAGTAGACCATAAAATATCTGTTGGTGGAATCGGGGAACCTTGTTGCAACTGAACCTGTTAAAAATTGTAAACAATGTCATTAATTATTAATTATGTTTTTCTATGATTCCTAAAGTTCATTAACAATGAAGTTGAACAAACCTGAACAAAATGATTTCTATGAACATGTCCAATACAGATGATGCGGTGATGATTAAAACCTGTTGGAGGTTGGGATCTTAATGGAAAAATAGTCAATGATTGTTTAAGAGATAAACACACAACAATCACATTATATCGATTCGCAATAACTTATCCCATATCCGGTATTGTCATCCACTTATCTGTACTTATCCGCAAACATAAGAAAATGTAACAAGTTAATCCAACTCATACACCATTTTACAATTAATAACATCATTCAAAATTTATAGAATTACCATGTGGTCAACTAGAAGTGAATTTTTCAGAAATTCATATCGTTCATCACCGCCAAACAAATCAATATATTCTTGACGCCATTGACAAAGTTCTTTATGCAAGTTCATGCGTATAATAGCCCAGAACTCCTCTCTCATACCCAATAATGCACCAACCGCACGATAACCACAATGACCGTCAGCCTTAACATCAACAATATCAACAATGTAAGGATGAATTCCCACTGGAAATTGTTGTAGCATTGGTATTGATTTGGTCAGAGGAGTCTCTGAAATAAATCCCTTGCTACATTTCAAACTAGATGAATTATCATGTTGTGAAAGAATGGCATCAACATGTTCAAAGTAAGAAGGAATTCGCTTCGTTGATCTACCAAATTTACTCTGACGCCCTTTTTGTGCACCTTTTGTTTTGACTTTCTCCGTTGGTGGACATAAAGATGTCTTACCAGCCATGTCAACCTCATTCAACCGATTCATGATGACAGCCCACTCTTGTTGGATGGACAACTCTGCTAAAGTATCATCATTTGAAATATCTAAAAAGCTTAATCGTGTCCAAAT
This sequence comes from Phaseolus vulgaris, assembly GCF_051622355.1. NCBI lineage: Eukaryota > Viridiplantae > Streptophyta > Magnoliopsida > Fabales > Fabaceae > Phaseolus > Phaseolus vulgaris. The sequence continues at coordinate 36,893,097 of NC_143508.1, forward strand.
GAAATGCACTGAATGCAATGGTATGCTACCAACACCAAAGGAAGTCAATTCACAAGCACAAGGAAGGCCATGAGTAGATCTAATGGTGCACCCACAACGAGATTTATCTAAACCAACATATTCAACTCGATCACTCTCTTCTGCAATATACTGCAAGGCATATTTTGAAACGAAGCCAACCAATTTCTTATATCTTGTTACATTGAAGACATGACTCACTACATGCAAACTCTTTTCAAATGAAGATTTAATTGCATTATGTTGCAAGATGATCATCTTATTAATGGAATCCCAACAAAAGCATAAGTCCCCCATTGACGTCTCAAGGATCCTCTTTAAACTCCAATGTGCAGCCTCAACCCTGTTACTTGTCGTGTTGCCTAAGTGCATGACTTTATCCGTCCAAGCCTTAACAAACTTCTCTTTATGTGGATTTAACCAAGTACTAATCACATATTCAGTAAATATAGGCCATGGTGAACAAACAACATTAGAGGCCTCCACACGATGTTCATAGGACTCTACATTTTCACAATCAACAATTGCTCCCCAAGATTCCATCACTTGATCCCATGCCTCTTTTGGATAAACAATCATTCTACATTTTGCTTTAACATTTTTATCAATGTGAAAACGACATAACAAATTAGCAGCTTCGGGAAACACAACATTTATTGCATTCATTAAAGCAATATCTCTATCACTAACCACAACCTTTGGGTATGAATCAACTCTCAAAAACAAACCTTTTAGCTTCTCGACGGCCCATACAAAGTTATGATGACGTTCTGATGCGAGTAACATAAATGCAGCACTAAAGGTCAATCCCGTTGAGGTTACACCAACAACTTCAAACAAGGGCATCATATACCTATTAGTTTTATACGTACTGTCCATCATCAATACAATGTTAAAGGCATTCAATAACTTCACTGAATCAAGGTGTGTCCAAAATAAATCTTGCACAACATTCGTCCCTTCTTCAAACCTAGACCAATAGATATACATATCTCGCTCAAGTAACATCATCAATTGTTGCATTTCAGTTCTATCACCTCGTACTGATCTTTTGTACATATATCGTGCATTATAAACTTGTTTTATTGTGCTGACATTTTTCTCATTATGCTCTTTCATTGTTAGCAAAATATTTCTAGGCTTCACCGAACTCTTTGTCATGTCCATAAGCATTGACTTCTCACTGCATGTGAACCTACTAGCATATGGATGATCAACCAATGTATTTGCCAATTCATGATTATGAGACCCACAAATTAATTTCAATATCCATCCTTGACCACTCTTTATTGGATACCCTCGTAATCTGAAAGGACAACCACATTTCCTAGTTCCACTCTCAGTAACCTTTAAATCCTTCTTATATTGTCTGTATTTACCACCTCTCTCACAACCTAATAATACAAATGTCTTCCTTCCTCGTTGGCCAGTTGAAGTATCCGATCTCAATATCACAATAACAAAACCAAAGTGAAATGCAACTTTTCTAACCCACTTTAGGAGCTCATCCCGAGTACGAAATATCTACAAAAGTTATCATAACAAATTATTTCATTTACTAATTAACAAACAACTTAAACATACTTTACAAACTTAACCTTACCTCATCTGTAGTGAACGCATTTATACATTCATCATCATCCCACACATCAACCCCATCATATAATTCTTGTTCAATTTCTTGACTACTGTCCATGCTTCTACAAACAAAACAAAAAAAGCTAAATCATTGCATTTCAGATCCATGAATCCATAAGTCAAAAAAATCATTCCAGATCCACCAATCCATAATTCAAAAAAACCATTCCGGATTCAGGAATCCATAACAGAAAAAAACCATTCCGGATTCAGAAATCCATAATGCAATTTAAGCTTCCGGATTCACCAATCCATAATGCAATTTAAGCTTCCGGATTCACCAATCCGTAATACAATTCAGGCTTCCGGATTCAGTAATCCGGAAAACAACAATCTATGATAATTTTACTTCCGGAACACCCCTCATCTGGAAAACACAATGTAATTAATTCTGGATTCTTAAATCCGAAATATATTACCAGATCCCGATATCCGGTAACCTCGAAATCCCTATAACCGTCATGCCTTTAAAAAAAAACTACAGTCTTACCTCTAACACCCGAACAATACTTCGGCAACGTTCTGTATTGCTCCACCTTGCTCCGAAGAATTGCAAAGACTCCCAACAGTAATTGATATTTCAGTGACGAAGATGAATTGCTACAATGCAAGTCCAGGAGAGTGCCCTTTTCAAATTATAGGTCAAGGGTACTTTAGGAATATTAAGAATTGTGGGGGTGCAGGAAGAAAAATGTGGGGGTGCAGGAGGCAAAAGCCTTTTTTTTAAAAGATTAGTCCATTTAACTGGCCCAGCTTTTGTTCTATTTGCCACTCGCATTTTTATATGGCAAATTCTTTTTACACCCAATATTTTTGAACCTGCACTCAACACAATTTTAAAATTCCAAAAATATCCTTTATACCGAAAATGAAAATCCAAAATTAAAAAATAATACTTTATATTTAGCAAAGTTTTTTTCGTTGTCTTGTCATGACCTCAGTTACGACACACTAGCTTAAGGACATAAATTTAAAATTACTTTGATAAAAAAAACATTTTCACAAGTAATCTCACAATTACTCTATTGTATTGGGTTAATGCAATTGGTGATAACAAGTAAAGTAAAGGAGATAAGAGAGAGAACATGCGCATTGTGATTTATACTAGTTTGTCTGTCACAACAAATTACATCAAACTCTTGACCAACAATTCATGTTCAACTAGGAAAACTAATACTGCAAAGTACATTAGAGTATTCTTTAAGCTTATAGTCACTATTGGTTAACCCCTTGTATATTTTTTTCCTCAAGTCACTCCTAACTTAATGAGTATTTTTTCCTCAAGTCACTCCTGACTTGATGAGTATTCTTTCTCAAGCCACATTTGACTCAAACAAGTATTCTTTCAACAAATCACTAATGAGTATTATTTACTAAGTCACTATTTGCTTGTTGAATATTATTTTATAACCAACTCCTAACTTAACCAAGTATTTTTTCAACATGTCCCTCATGTCTTAACTCAAATATTCTTTGGACACCAAGACTTATGACACTATTATAAGTGTGACATAAACTTATAATTACATTTTAAACTCTTTTTTTTCAAATGAAACAAAATTGCTTTTTAATCATTTGTTCATATTTCAAATGTTGTTAAAGGTACAATTCTATCAAGCTTAAGAGTATCACAACACTTATAAAATGTTGTATAATATTCAATTGTTCTTACCACTAAATAAAATTGTCTAAAAAGTAATCAACACTTAAAAAGTATTATCTAAGCATCATTGGAAAAATTGTTGTCCAATGGTTGTTCAAAAAGTGTAACTGTTAGAATTTATGACCTTAAACAAGAGGGGGTGAATTGTTTATGAAAGATTTTCGCAAATTTAGAAGGTATAATGAAAGCTAGTGAAGAATCACAAAAAAAGAAACTAAGAAAACCAAAACTTATTTGGTTGATTTATAGAAAATCAACTGGTTATTTTTTCCGATTCAATCGGTTGTTTTATCAGCAGTGAGTAAAAACAACTTAAAGCATATATTAAAGAGTTCAGGGAAAGAGATAAGCACACAAGCAGATTTATATTGGTTCACTCTTATCCCAAGAGCTACATCCAGTCCTCAGAAACCACTAGGTATTCCACTATGCAATCAATCACAGATTACTATCACACACATGTTAGAATGTATGGCTTTAAACTAGAGGGGGGTGAATGGTTTAAAGAGGGTTTTCGCAAACTTTTAAGCCTAGAATGAAATCACTTCGAGAAAAGCTTGAATCAGAATTCAGTTTGCCAAAACACAAAGCAAATAAGCACAACACCATAAAAACTATCAGTTGTTTCGCAGAAACAATCGGTTGTTTATACCAGTTCACAAATATAAAAACTGAATTTAAAGAGATTAAAGATAGAGAGAATGCACACACAGATTTATACTGGTTCACTCTTAACCTATAGCTACATCCAGTCTTCCCAAAAACCACTGGGGAATCCACTAAGCAATCAACCCTATATCACTTACAACACAACCAAAGAAGTGACCTTGATCCCCTCAAGACACACACTTCCTTTGGTCCAGCACAACACCACTAAGAATGCTGATCTTGATCCCCTCAAGAACACACAACACTTCTCAGCTATACACACAAAGTTTCTTTCAAAGTACAAAGGATTACACTTGTTACAGAGAAGATCTGAAATCAATACAAGAGGAAAATCCTATCTCACACTCTTTGATCAATGCAATCTCTAAGCAATTCTCAACTTTTCAAAAGCTCATTCAGTGAAAAACTCAAATATGTTTTTTTTTTGTATTAAAACAAAGTTTTTGTTTGTTACATAATCTTAACAAACTATTTATTGCATTTAAAGATTGGTCAAAACATTAAAAACTGGAGCGTAAACAGTTAGAAAATCATTTAATGCTCAGTCAAAGCACAAAACAGTTTTCTGTTATAACCCCAAAGCAAACAATCGGTTGTTTCCACGAATCAATCGGTTGTTTTGGTTTGGCAGCAAGTCAATCATCAAAAATAGTTTTCAACCTTTCTAAAAACACCTAAGTATAAAACAATCGGTTGTTTCGACAAAACAACAGGTTGTTTTTCACTTAGTTTGAAAAACACTTTTCAATTAAAAGGTTTGAAATTGCTTATGCTTTGGATTCAATCAAGAGTGGATATATTCAATTAATCTACCCCAGATCCTATCTAAAGACAGCTCAACAAAAGCAAGCACATCCAGCCTTTCATCAACCTTTAAAGGGTTTGGATTCTTCAAAGCTTGAACACACTTGGTTCAACTTAAAGCAGATATTAAAGAGTTCAGGGAAAGAGATAAGCACACAAGCAGATTTATATTGGTTCACTCTTATCCCAAGAGCTACATCCAGTCCTCAGAAACCACTAGGTATTCCACTATGCAATCAATCACAGATTACACACACACATACCAAAGAAGTGATCTTGAACCCTTCAAGAACACACACTTCTTTTGGCAACCACACCACAGAACTCAAAACAACCTATGATTTTGCACACACCACAAGTATTCCAGAAATAGAAGAGATAAAGAGAAAGGATTACACCTGATCAAAATTAAATCAAAAGATTAAAAAGCAATCCTATTCCACTCTTTTAGAAAACCCAAAAGGTTGGAGTAAATCTTTGAAAACTGAAATCACTTTGCTTAAACTGATTTCTCTAATATGTAGTATGTTCCTTAGGAGCGTAAAACAATCTTTATATACTCCAAAGGTTTGTTAAAAACATTTAAAGCTAGAATCAATTCAGTTTTAAAACATTTAAAGCAGATTTACCAATCTTAACAGAATTTTGTTATGGATTTTAAAAAAAAAAATCGGTTGAATTGTCGAAACAATCAATTAAATTGGTTTGACAACAAAGTCAACCAAATTCAAATGGTTTCAAATTCTTTTCAAAACCCACTAAGTGTCAAACAATCAATTGAAACGATAAAACAACATGTTATTTTTCCTCTTCTTTAGAAAACACTCTTTGGCAAAAAGGTTTTGATTTAAATCATATTTGGATTCTAACCAATAGTGGATTATAAATTCAAACTACCCAGAACCAACACACACAAGATACAACTAAGCCTTCAACCAAACTTCATGGATTTGGAGATATCAAAGCCCTTGTTCAACAGTAACTTCATGTAACATTTTAAAAAGATGACTTTAAAATTATCGTGACTTTGAGAGAAAAAATGTTTGCCTATAAGTAAAGCCCATGACTACATACTCCATAAATGAAAATTTGTTGCCAAAAGTTTATGTCAAACTTGCTTAACTTAAGGAAATGTTTTTAGTGTTGTTTAATGACAAATTAAGTATAATGTTATAATATGTAGTTTTAAGGGATAATAAGGGTTTATTAGATAAAGAGTTTGAGAGATGATTTGTTAAACTCAAGTTTAGTATATGACCAATTATATTCTTAAATCTGAGTTTTCAATAAAACACATTCTTCAATGTTAATTCAAATGAAATAGTGAAATGAACAAAAGTGAAGAAAGAAGAGATACAACCCCAAAAAACTATATTGACTTCTATAGACTTAAGGCTATATATCCAATTATTTATAACTTTTCAAGTTCCATTACCATAATTTGTTATAACACGAGTATTCTTCAGTAATCATTCATAGTTTATACCACTTTGAAAGCTTTTCTAAGTTATTACAACTATAATAAGTATTGTTTTACATCTACCCCAAGCTATTACAACCATATGTATTCCTTGAAACAGACAAGCCACCCCTGACTTACACACTAAAAGTTTTTATAAAGAATATTAAAAATAAATGTATTAAAGACAAATATAAGGTATGAGGCCACTAGAGATTTAGATTTACCATATTAACAAACAAATACATAGATTACTCTCACCAAGACAAAATAACTCTCAATGATATGAATATGAGCAGGGAGATGTTTACAAATAGCTAAAAGGGTTGAAGGAATTTTCTCATAAGAGTTTTCTTAGAATGAACTTTTTGGAATAACAACCACTCTTTTTTTTTTTCTTCTCTTATGTGTGTGTATATGTATATCTATACATACATATGTATATGTTTGGGGGTGTGAGTGTGTATGTATGTATATATATATGTGTACATATATGTGTATTAATCTTCAAAAAGCAATTGTTATCTCAACAATATTCTTTTTGAAGATAGTTATTGTAACTTAAGTTTTTCCTTGTTCTTCTTCCCATTTATTCATTTGTCCCTTGTTTAGTTAAGGTGAGCCTTTAATAAAAATCATAAATTAAATGTTTGGCTTGGAGTTGATGATAAACATATAATACTTTGTTTCTTTTCAAACAAATTATGTTGCTTATTAGTCATAGGTAGTGCAATTTCTTCTACTTTCAACTTTTGTTACTTCACTTTTATAATGGAGAGAATAAGTAGCATTAACACTCTTTTGTGTGTATTTCTCTTAGAATGTGCCTTTTGATGTAGAGAGTTTGATAGATCTTTTAAATTTCAGTGTTTGGACACGAATATTCTTAGAGATGTACTTTTCCTTTTTAAAGACATTCCATACTTAAAAGAAGACAAATCAAGTGTATTAATGTGTTCATAGAAAGTAAATGAGGCACAACACAAAAGATTATTCATATGCTTTATTAAGTACCTAAGGCTCGCAAACATTGTTGTATGAACATAGAAACACTATTTTAGCCCAATCCAAATAATAAAAATATTCGAAAAACAATATAATATGGAAAAAACATAGTTGTTCGAGTGAACAAAATAAACACTTAGTCTCTATGTTTGATGTTGTAAAACAATATACTTTAGAATCTTCAATTGTGTATCAATCTTCAATTGTATCTTCACCTTTGCATTCAATGTTTTATTTGGTGAAATTTATTGTAAGATAAAAAAAAATTAGTAAGAAATTACAATAATATTTATGAGATTCAAATTGAGTGTTTTGAAACATAATAGAGAAATCATTGTTAGAAAAAAATCACATAACTAAAAATATAAAAATAAAATAAAAAAATATAAACAACTAAAAAAATATAAATAGATGTAGATGGAATAAGTTGATATTTTTTGCAAATAGTTTGTTAGATTAATAAATTAAAGTTTAATTATTCAAGTCTACCCTTAACAATTGACAAAAACCAACGTTGCTGACCCACAGTCACACCATTCTTTGGTGCTGCTATTTTTTCAAATTTGAAATGTAATAATTTAATATATTTTAATTTTCAAATGTTATATACATATCCATTTAATTAATGGTGGAATGAGAAAGCTGAGTGCAAGACATTTCGGAAGTGGCTGCAGTGCAATGACTGAATCCACCATCCAGAATCTTTTCTCTAAGACGGTTCTTAACGCGTAGGGTTCTATTCTCTGGCGCCAAGAAACTTCCGTTTCCTTAACACCAACTCTCTCTCAGGACGTTCCTTCTTTTTACTATAAGTCTTTGCTTTTGGTCAACTTTTTACCATTTATTACACACTTTCTGCACACGGGAAAAAGTTGTCGCAATCAGTAACATTTCATGGTCAACAAAGCCAAAAGCCGTCCTTTTTAGCTTGGATCCTGCAAGAAGCAAGTATCCTTTTCTTGAATCATTATTTGGAGCCCCAGTTTGTGTTTTCACTTGGAGGGTGATTTTGATGCTTCAACACCTACCCAAGATTTTGTTTTTGTTTGAGTTGTTTTCTGATTGATGCATGTGGTGGGGTTTGGCTGGACTTGATCCGATTCGATAAAAGTTTGAAGCTTTGAAGAGGGGCAAGTATTTTTTTGGATTTGCTTTTGGGCTTTTTGTTTGATCTTGAAGTTTTGTTTTTTGCTACAACTCTTGTTTGGTGTTGGGGGATTCACCTCTGTAAAGTACCGAGTGGGGTTCTGAGGAAGAATTGAAATCGTTTGGAGGTGGATTATGAAAAGAAGGTTCTTTTTTTCTTGGGAGTGTTTGTCGGTGATGAAGGGATTGGAGGGGGTTTAGTCCTTTGGGGAAATGAAAAGCATATCAAACGCTTGGAATGGGAATTCTAAAACATATGGTTAACAAAAGCTTAGGTGGTTTTTTGGTTCTTCTTCTTGTATCAGCAGTCAGCCCTTTGGAGAAGAAGGAAACCGAAGATGATTTTGTTAGGGAGTTACTTGATCCAGCATCTGGGTTATTCAATGAACACACGGTAAGGCTCCCTGTGTTTGGATTTTGCAGGTTTCTTTTAAATATTTGGTTTGTTTCTTGTTCAAATACTAAAAATCCAAAAGGTGATCAACTGATCGTAGTATTGGAGCTCAGAAATTTTGGTTTCTTACCCTGAGTGAGGTGTTTGCCTTTTCTTTAAGGGTTGGGGTGAATGCCGTGTTTCACTTTCTCATTCTTATCTTGACTGTCTTAGACTGACATTTCTTCATTTGGCAATCCCAATCCCAATAATGTTGTAAGCTGTGTTTTTTGTGCTTTTGCTGCCTAATTCTTAACTCCTAAGCAAGTGGTAGTCTATGGTTAATCTGAAATATATTTTGGCTTCTCATAGAGATAGCTAACATAAAAGTAACAAATCTTGCAATGCTTGAGGTAGCTAACATGGTTACCTAAATCCATGATTCCCTCAAGCTCTGGTCAAAATTGGTCTTAGTCCTTATACTTTAAAGTTGTTGATATTGGTCTTTGTACTTTTATAATTGGAATCATCGTTTTGGGACTATTGGAAAATTTGACAGAAAATGAAGGGACCTGAAACACATTTTTTCTTAATAGTATGATGCTCTGAATGATATTTGAGCCTAGGGCCAGAAGAAGTCAACTTTTTGTGTGGACTGCGAAGATAAAAACTGTTAGTCCGTCAGTGATACTGATTGCATAGAGACATCTCATTTAGATTAAATGCAAGTATGTCCTTCCTTTACTGCCCATTTGGCTAAGTCTTATTAGTCAAATTTTATTATTATCTTTTGCATAACTCTTTTCGTGTGGAAAAGTGGTTAGAGAAGACATTGGGGTCTTACATTGAACAGTGAACTATGCATCCTCTTGTTTTGCATTTTCTTCCTGCGACCATAGATTAAAATGTTTCATTCTGAACCGGAGATCTTACATTTTTGCAAAGTTTTAGTTTTAGTATGTTTTATGATTCCCTTAGTATATAAATACTAATTCTGAGAGATAATCATCTACTAAAGATTGTTTTACGCATGCTGTGTTTACATGAGAAACACACAAACTTGATCAAGAACAATTATAGAATGTATAAATGCATCTATGCTTCTACCTCAACCAGCTTGCTCTGAAATTCTATTACCCTTCACTTGATAGCTTGAGCATTCCTTCCAAGTTATGTTTCTAAATTTTCTTTTGTAATTGTTGCTTATTGTCATCTGACTCTAAATTACAGGGACTTGATTGTTTTATGATTATTTATTAGACTTGGGAAACATAGAACGGATTACATTATGTTTTCATGATTGCTAAGAATAAATGGATACACTCTAAAAGTTGTTAAGTTTCATGACTGCAGGCAAAGTTCTTATGGAAATATTGCAGGGAAGATTTATTTCATTTAATGAAAGATGTTGGGAATCATGATTTGTGTCTTTCAAAGGAATTATCTGGCATCACCAATATAATCAGTTCAGAGATTCAACCATTAGCACGAGAAGACACCAAAAAATTTATCAATGCTTACTGTTCTAAATTCAAGGAGAACATTCTTCATTGTTTGAGAAAAGATAATTTTCCAATACCTGTTTCAAGAAATGAGGATGGGCATGTTACTTATATGGGACCACTTTTTTCCCGATCCAGTGCTCCTACAAGAAATTTTGGTCGTAGTTTGCTTCAGCACATATCAGAACCACCTAGTCCAGGCCCTGCACCCAGTTCAGCACCATCTTCTGAACCCAGTCCAGCACCATCATCTGAACCCATACCAGTACCATCATCTCATGCTCCAGTACCTCATCATCTTCCTGAACCACTGCAACCTTCTTTCGCACCAACACCTTTTTTTCCAAAATGGACACCAGCAGCTTCAGATATTTCTGCTCCTCCATCTTCGGAAATTGACAAACAGGAAGATGGTCACAGTAATAAAAAAACAGTTGTTCTTGCGGTAGTTATAACTGCATTGGTGACATTTGTAGCTGCAGCACTGCTCTTTTTATGCTGGAGTCGGTATCGGAAGACTGGTCATGTTAGACTAAATGATGATAGGCCTCTTCTCAGCTTGAGCATGAGTGACTACTCTGTTGGTATGTATCATGTTACCATTTATATTGTACCCTGTTATAATATGTTGTACTACTCTTGACAAAGTGGACTTATCCTACAGGTCCTTCCAGTTTTTCTTTTGGGAATTCAATAAAAGGGGAGAAACTTGGGTTTCAGTCATCTAGTAATAGTTTAGTAGACGATAAGAAGTACTCGGTGCAAGAAAGTCAATCAATAGGAGCTCTTAATGCTGCTACAGGATCACCATTTGAACTGAAACCTCCTCCCGGGAGGGTGGGAATCATTCCTTCTGGAATGCCTCCCTTAAAACCTCCTCCAGGCAGGTTAAACCCTCCTCCAGGTAGGTTAAACCCTCTTCCTCCTGAGCCACCTTCATTTAGGCCGTCGGATGCTGCTGCTCCTCCGGTGTCTACTACTACTGTTGCTGCAGTTCCTCCTCCTACCCCTCAAAAGTTTGCTATTAGTAGCATTCCACCACGCCAACCACCAATGGGTGCCAAACCTAGCCCGCCTCTACCACCACCGCCAGCACTAGCTGGTTCCAGACCAGGTTATCCTCCACCCCCTCCAGCACTAGCTGTTTCCAGACCTGGTCCTCCTCCTCCACCACCCCCTGCAGCCCCAGCTGGTATCAGACCTGGTCCTCCTCCACCACCACCCCCTGCAGCCCCAGCTGGTATCAGACCTGGTCCTCCTCCACCACCACCCCCAGCACCAGGTGGTGCCAAACCTGGTCCCCGCCCACCACCACCTCCTGTGAATGGTGTAGCTCCTCCTCGACCTCCTCCATTTGGCTCAAAGGCGCCACGGCCTTTAGCTAGTGGATCAAAAGCTACAGTTGCAAGTGAAGCTGATGCTCCCAAAGCCAAGCTAAAGCCCTTTTTCTGGGATAAGGTTCAAGCAAACCCAGATCAATCGATGGTTTGGAATCAAATCAAATCAGGATCATTCCAGTAAGGAATAAATACCAAGCCTCTTTTGTTTATCAAAGATAATTTATCATTAATGTGCTTAAATGACAAACATTTTACAGGTTTAATGAAGAAATGATAGAGACACTTTTTGGCTATAATGCTGTGGATAAGAACAATGGTCAAAGACAGAAAGAGTCTTCCTCTCAAGATCCTTCACCTCAGTTTGTCCAGATCATTGACAAAAAGAAAGCCCAAAATTTATTGATTCTGTTGCGAGCATTGAATGTGACAATGGAAGAAGTTCGTGATGCACTTTATGAAGGTGCTTTCTTGTTCCTTCAATTTCCTCTGAAATTGCTTATAACTGTATGCTTAATAGTAAGGACATACATATTTGTGCACCCGTAGACTTGATATGGATTCTTTCAAACTGGTGCCATGTCCTTACTCTTGAGGAGGATAGATTGCTATATTGTTGATAGGTTTGAATATTGTTCTAAAATTATTTGATTATGATAATGTTGTGTACTAGGGAAGATAGATTGTGGTAGTCCTGCCTATGCTTAAGATATTTTTTACTGAACTGAACAAATGGATTAATGCCTTTGAACCTTTTGTCATAAATCATGATACTTCAATATGTGGCACGTGATACATATCTGTATCTGATACTCTAGGATGCTTTACTGATACTTATTGATGAAGTATACAATCTATGAAGCACTAATACTTTTATGATGACAATAATTTATAATTTTTTTATTTTGACAATGTCTAAGAAATGTGATTTTAATTTGGACACAATTGCATTTATATGTTTATTAATTTCTTAAGAATTATTTTTATACATTTTTAAACACATATATGTCATATAATTGTATCCTATTATTTTCAAAAATAAATGTATTGCCATATTGGATATGCGTTGTTCCTGATACACATATTATATCTGTGCATCGTATTTGTAGAATTCTTTCTAAAAGAAAAATTGTTTGGTTGTATTGTTCCGCACTTAAATGAAACACTTTGCAACCTCATTTTGGCTGATCAGGACATGAGCTACCCTCGGAATTCCTTCAAACTTTGCTAAAGATGGCACCAACATCAGATGAAGAGCTTAAGCTTAGACTCTTTGGTGGTGATCTATCTCAACTTGGTCCTGCTGACAGTTTCCTCAAAGCCCTGGTTGACATTCCATTTGCATTCAAGAGAATGGAAGCTCTGCTTTTCATGGGCTCATTTAAAGAGGAGCTTGGAACTACTATGGAGTCTTTTTCCATTTTGGAGGTATACATCATGCATGCAGTTGCTTTGCTTATGCTCTTTCTATCACATGGATCATGATGATTTGAATTTTTAGTTGCACTGATGCCAACTGAGATTGTATAATTACCTGAGTATATGCTATATCATCCTAATATTGCTACTGCCAATCATAGGACATCAATGGTATCATAGAAAAACTGGTAAAAACATGGCTGAGTATGTTGTTTGTTGCATAAGTAATGCCAAATTAAGGCTTTAATTAATATGCAGAGTTTTGATTTAATTTCAAATTTAATTGTATTTAGATTTTGGTATCATTCAAAGTTTTGGTTTTAATGCCAAAATTATTTGATTATGGTGGAATATTATTTTCATCTATCATTCAAAATTATTTGCATGCATATCCATGTGAAGGAATATACCTTGTAATACTAGTAAATTTATGATGTATGTGAAATTGTGAGTTTGATTGCAGTTTGTGATCTGTTAATCTTAAAAATGCTATCGAACGTTGCTTGGTTAGTTTAGTTTTATGGTATGTTAATTAATTTGAAACCATACACAAACAAACACGACAATGTTCTGTAATTGATATCCTATCATTGTAATTTCTTTGGTTTTGGAATCTCTGTGCTCATTTTTGTTTACTTTATTATCACCCTGTGACGTTGAAGAAATAATCTTATTTTTCTTGCAATTGTATCTGATATGTCAGGATGCTTGTAAGCAACTAAGAAGTAGCCGGCTGTTCCTGAAACTTCTTGAAGCTGTTCTCAAAACTGGCAACCGAATGAATGATGGAACTTTCCGCGGTGGTGCTCAAGCATTTAAACTTGATACACTTTTGAAATTATCTGATGTAAAAGGAACAGACGGGAAGACTACACTCTTACACTTTGTTGTTCTAGAGATTATCCGCTCTGAGGGCATAAAAGCTGTCAGAAAGTCCAAAGATAGCCAGAGTTTATCCAGTATTAAATCGGATGACCTTCAGGATAGTATTCAAGAAACAGAAGATCACTACCATGAGATCGGCCTTCAGGTGGTTTCACGCTTGAGCAGTGAACTTGAGAATGTAAAAAAAGCAGCAGCTATAGATGCTGACAACTTAACAGGAACCACTGCCAAACTTGGGCATGGTCTCATAAAAACACAAGACTTGATAAACAAAAACATGAAGAATGTGGAGGAAGACCGGGGCTTTTGTGAGACAGTGAAAAGTTTTGTACAGAATGCCGAGGCTGATGTTAAGAAACTGCTGGAAGAGGAGAAGAAGATCATGGCTTTGGTGAAGAACACTGGTGATTACTTTCATGGGAATGCTGGGAAGAATGAAGGCATAAGGCTGTTCATAGTAGTACGGGACTTCTTACTAATGCTGGATAAGATATGCAAGGAGTTGATAGACACACAGAAGAAGCAAACAAAAACACCAAAACAAGAGAATCCTCGAGGACCAGCTTCCTCTGAGACACGTCCACCACCTGATCTTCGTCAGCGGCTCTTTCCAGCAATTGCTGAAAGGAGGATGGATGACATTAGCTCAGATGATGAGAGTCCATAGATTCAAGTTGAAAGTGGTATTGAATCTGTTCCCTTACTAACATATCCTTGTATAGCTTAGCACAATTGAAGACTTGCATATTGTTTGGCATGGCTTTTCTAAATGTTAAAATCTATTTTAATGATAAAAGCTATTCTGATTTTAAGAGATTTAATTAAAAGTTAAACTTGCTTGATAATTTTGTCAACTTGTAGATTAAAAAGTTGAAGGAGATGTTCTTTTTGTCATTGGAATTTAGTATAGGTGAGGAAGAAGAGAAACACAAAATTAGTTTATTCTACTACTTTCAAATTGTCTTTTTGAAGGAATGAAAAATATATGTATTGTCAATATAAATGTTTTTTGTACTATCATTCAACCACAAACTATTATGCATAATAAGTTTGTTTACTTTAGAGGAGTACTGAAAACACACTCTTTCTAGCACATCTCCCGAAGTTACAATTCATTGAGAACTACAAAATCATGGAAGAGAATCATGAAATAGTATGTGGAACCCACAAATTTGTGATTTTCAATAGACTTCAATGTATGTATGTTTATTGAAGTCTCTATAAGGAGAAGCTCCTATTATGATTTAGGCGTTCTGTAGAATTCAGTTTGGCATTGCTTCAACTTTAAGAGAAGTCCCAAATAATATCCAAATTTATTATGTAACGATCATTGATATTTGAATTTGAACTGATGTTCTTTTGGCTTACTTTTGCAGAGGGATGGTTGCATTTGTTTTTCATGAATGATGGAAATGGCATGTATTTTTACACTTCTCAAACTAAATGCCATATGTACAGACCTGGCTGGAGCTGTTATGAAGCAATGCACTTGCTTCCTATCACCATTGTTGAGCCCCCCATTGGGAATTAGCTTCATAGTTTGAGATAGCCATTTCTGGAACTAAAGTTGTGTAGGGTCTTGATTTTTTGTTCTTCATGATTCTTTATTGAATTTAATATGTCAGTGCATTTATTTATTGAAAGGGGCAGCAGGATGTAGCATATTACTTTTCTTTAAGGAACTTAGAATTGCATTATTTTTTAACTCGTCATTTAACACCAAGATTGTATGATAATGTAAAAGCAGCAAATGTAGTTCTCATTATTGGTTTTGTAAGCTGAAATCATATTAGTAGACTTAAGCTATGGATTGGCGTGTGGGTTTGATTCACGTCAGAATGATCTTGTGACTGGTCTAGGATAGTATCATTAAGCACTTGACAATAAATTAAATTTAATTATGATCCAATGCTAATGCAAGCATTATGGGCCCACATCGGTTAAAATGTTAACCAAGCATGAATCGTTGTGCTCCACTCGTCCATTAGATGATGATGAGAGTACCTCTATTGTGGGACTAATGATTAATACACAAGACTTTTATTTTATAGTGGTCGCCTCTTTTATTTATATTTATATATTTTATATATTTAATAAATTTATCATTTATTCGATCATCTATTTATATAATTGAATTGTTTCAACATTTACCCCTAAACTCAAATGTGCATTATTTGGCATGGTGTTAAACAGAATGTTCATTTGATAAACATTTCGGAGGCTGCTTCTTCCTCCACCTTCCTTCATACCTTGTGTCACCCTCATAAGTTTTTTTATTTCAAAAATACCCTTTTTTTAATATTTTGGATTACATAATTTGGAAGTCTTTTTTTAATCCAGAATTAACTTTCGGATTATGTAATCCGGAAGCCTTTTGTGATTAGCTTCCATAATCTGAAAGTCTTTCTATACATAAGATTAATTCAGAAGTCTTTTTTTTCCCAAATATATGATTAGCTTCTGGATTACATAATTCAGAAATTTTTTTAAATAATAGATTTATATATGGTGGTGGCAGAAAAAAGATAAAACAGTATTTTCACATTTAGTATGCGGTGACACAAGAAGATATGGAGGTGTAGGAAGAAAGAGTCCACTTCGTTTCAAATAGATCTTGATCTGTAGCATGACGCCATTGGTTCTAAAGGTTTAATATTACCTTACTTTGATATTGAGATGGCCTTTTAGATGGAATGGTTCTGCAGATGGTACTTTCTCCTCAAAAATACATATAACTTTGAAATGAACAGGTGAGGGTCTACTCTAAAAAGGGGTGTGAATTAACGCAATAGAAATATTATGTGGTACATGACTTATGTGTAGATCATTCCTAAAGAAATCATATTTGAGAAATACAATTTTAATTAACAAATAATTATACTGAAATCGTACATGTGAAAAACGATTTTAGAAAATGTTGTATAAATGATTTAGAAAACTTGTTATTTATTTTAAATGATGGAATAATTTAAGAATGATTTAGTTATGTTATTTTAACTGGAAAAAAATTGTATAAAAATCAATAATAACATTAAAAATAAACCAGAAATTAAGATTTTACCACCATTATTAATTTTTATACATTTTTTTCAATTATGTAAAACTTTTTCTACTCTTTAAGTAGCATATATTCTCTTTAGCGTTTGTTTATGGATTTGATGTTATCGTTTTTTTCTTGTGTTTAGAGTTTCTTGTATATTTTGTGTAATTTTTATTTGCATCTAACACTTTGTTATAATATCGTCTAGTCTTTGTGTTCATGCTCATTTCGTTGTAAACTTTGTCTAGTCTTTATGTATTTGTATCTAACATTTCTTCTAAAGATTCCATCTAAGCTTATTATGTGTCTAGTCTTCTTTTAGACTGTGTCTATTTTTTTTGTATGTGTAACTTTTTTTTGTTAAACTCCGTCTGATTGTTTAGTTTAATAGAGTTATATAATCCATTGGACACTAAGTAGCATTGTTAGACATACCAAACACATGAAATTATTTGATGTTATCAAAATCACGAGTGCCTTTAGCAAGACTCTCGTATTTAAATTTGTATCTAATTATATGAATTATTGTCTATGCTTTAACAAATTTCCTTTTAAATTCACCTAACACTTCAAATGGTTTAATATAAGTTTGGAGCAAATTAATTCCTTCTTTGGTCTACTGGTTGGGTATGAAGCCAGAATCAATTGGGTTGGACTAACTAGACATCATGTTTAGTGAGTGGACTTAATCATTGTGTCCCCTTTATAATTTATATTTAAAGAGATCATTGTACTTGTAATGGGTGTGCAACAGGACAAAATGAAAACCTAATAGTTGTCCGTGTGGATGTAGGTTGCAGTTGGCGACCGAACCACATTAAATCTTGTGTCGTTTATTTTTCTACAGTTGATTTATGATAATGTGTGTTGTTTTCGCATGCGTTTTTTCATCACTACTTTCTTATTTGGTGTATTTATAATAATTGGTTGACTACAAATAATAACCTAAGTATGGTCATTGTTCCTTGTTGTCATCTTTAACGTGTTACTATTATGCTCAACACTTGTTCTTTGAATGCACATTTTCTAAATATCTTTCCAACCTGACTTTCTAACTTTTGTGCAGTGCCATTTTTATATAACTCTTTCATTTTCCATTTCTTGCAAATATCACAAAATGCTCAAGTTAAGATTGTAATACATGCCTCTTTCTTTAGTGTCATGAAAGTTGGTTTCAATACTTCTACTATTCCTTGAGATCTTTTCATTAGATGGATGAATTGTTTTATAAATAGTAATACTATGTGTATTCATTTTTTTAGAAAGAGAATCAATTTATTGATAAACTTGTTGAGTTTTAACATCAGATCTCGCAGTTGCATTTGGTGTGATAATGTTTCTAACTTCATCTATCTTAAAATCTTAAGCTTTTCAGAGATAAATATGATTTACCCTTTTATAGAATTAGGGATTAGTACTTTTTTTCTCTATCTTTTATGATATATTCTAATTAACTTTTCTATAATATTTTTTACCATTTTATATTTTTCTCTATTTTTTATTTAATAATTAAGGTGTTTAACACATGTTGATGTAAGTTTTATCCATAAATTATAGAATAAATAAAGCTTGACGTATATGTAGAAACAATTATTTTAATTAAAAAAAAATTAGTAGTTGAAAAATATGGTACATTTTAATTTGTTCTTACATTTCGTTTTTGGATTTTGATATTAAAAAATATAATATTTCTCACTATGGTTTGTAACATTATTTAATGATAATATAATATGTATTATGGAGTTGGAGTTAAATGTAGTTTATTCTTCTTTCTTAACCTATCAAAATATTTTTTTTGGATAAAATTGTGACAAAGAAACTAGACTTTAAAGCGGATAACATCTTATATGCAATCATTTTAATCTTAATGATATTATCTCAATATTTTTGTGATCATTGTTTGTAAGAACTTATCTGCAGTGTATTGTACAAGTCTTTTCGAAAATAACAAGAAATTAGTTAATAATATCGAGGATCTTAGAACTAGAAAAGAAGTTCCTAAGAGCCAAAATAAACTCAGGATTGCGGAAGTAGAATAAAGTAAAAGAAAGAAAGAAGTAGAAGAAGGAAGAAAATTAAGTGAAGGGTGTGTTATTTCGAAGTGCATAAACTCCAATTTATACAATGTGAGAATGTAAGATTCTCCATAGTGAGTGGTATTTCTCCTCGAGGTCAAGGAAGATGCAGAGAAGAATGTGGAACCTATGGAACCTCTTCTTACCTTCAAGTTGCTTTGTTGAGAAGAAAGTGGAGCCAAACTGTCTGAGTCTTGTGGAGGAGACCCATTCCCAGGTAAGAACATGACTTGCGGAGGAGGAGATCTACTGGAACAACAATCTCACACTTGAGATTTCTACAACGTTCTAAGATTTTCTGTAACATTCTTCAACAACTTCTTCGTCAAATTTCTTTTGCAATATTCTTGGTTTTACAATAATCAACTCTATTATACTATCTTAGCATATTTGAGGTCACAACAATATATCTTTTTTATCATGTATTTCTAGATTAGGAATGACAAATAAACTCGTCCATGTAGGTATTGTTTGAACTTGTCTTGATTTTGATGGGAAATCCCTACAGTGACTGAATACGAATGTGAAAATGAATATTATTGTATTGGCCATGAGTGTTCGGGACCTCGATCCAAGAGTTTGGGTACGGTCAACTCGGTTGTGCAAGTTACGCCTAGCTTGACCTGGGTCGGGTATGGGCCCAATAGTGTGTTACGAGGTCAGTCCAGGTTTTCTAGTACGTTTACGTGGAAAAAAATAATTAAAAATAAAAGAAGAAATAATTGAATTGTTTGAGGTATACAGGAATAACTAAATTGGTTGAAATATATTATTAAATGTAAGTAAAAGCACTTAAGAATGTTGGTACCTGAAAGTAACAGGTGAACAAATTATTGTTCAGTGATATTATTGTTGAATATTATTTTCTAGTTGTTGAGATTATATTCTCATTGATAAAAATTGTGGAAGGAGTGTCTATAAAAGGGGCTTGAGACCCTAGGTAAAGGTACGCTTTTTCTGAATACTTTAGACTGAAACATATTTATAATTTGAATGTTTTCAATGACTTGGTTGTCGGAGTGTGATCAACAGGTAGAGTTCCATTTGTCCTAGTGGAGCAGCATTTCGGAGCACCAAGTGGAGACTAGTCAAAGCGGAGCTCAACTCGAAGACCGACCGAAGTCAACAAGCGAGAACAATTACATTCCTGCTCTATCCTCATTTTTTTTTATCAGCAAAGAATTGAATGAATTAAAAGGGCCACTTCAGGGGTGACCCAACCCGTATACATCCCGAAATCAAAAACTAACCCCCATTGAGCACCCACATGCTACTATGACATGCTAACATTGTTGATCCCCACAACCCACTAACCCTCTAGAGGACCGAACCACAACATCAGCAGTGTTAACTAGTAGATACAAAACTATTTAATTCTACGGCTTGTTATCCGTGGCTACATTTTCTAGGAACACCCTCCAGCCCACTTCCCCCAGCGAGTGTACTTGCATCAAAGTTGGTTCCACACATAGGCCATCAAACCGCCCATCTAGTTAAACCAAAAACAATTCCCCTGCTTCTGGCGCACCATACACCCCGTACCAGAATGACCCCTTAAAAACATGCCTATAAAAACAGATGTTGTTTTCCTTTTGAAGATCCCTTTCTCAATTGTAAGAGGTTATACCTACAACCAGCTATCAATACCACCATACAATTAAACCATCACCCTATGTCTAGCAACAGCTTATCATGATCACAGTAGTTATCAATGACTAGTGTTACTACCACCATATAATAAAACCATCACCCTATTTCTAGCAGCAGCTTATCATGATCACAGTAGTTATCAACGAATTGTGTTACTTGCCATGCCATTCCACCATCTTCTCCTATCCATTCATTTGACTCCAAAAATACTTCCGAAAATATGATTTCACCCTCCACAGTGAGGCCAAACTCTTCACACACTTGCTTTATCCTTAATCATTCACCACTCATTTCATCACCACCTCATTAGTACCTTCCACCCTTTCCAACCTTTTTTCTCTTTTTTAGGCATCCTCCCCTCAAAAGATATATGTAGCAATAACCGTGCCACGACTTCTTTCTTCATACGCACTTCAATTGTGCTTAAACAAGCAATCTTTGCTCCATAAGACTTTGAGCACCTTACTTCGTGCCTACAAAAAACACCACCTTTCAACCTTCTGTAATTCAGACCAGTACCACCACTTTGACTGGTTGGCATAGTCTCTTTATTCTAGACTCCAATATGTCAATCACACATCACCGTTGTATATTTAATCACTGTTGCAGCAAGGCTCGTGCACCTACCTCCAGTGCCTACAACCATGTAACTTCCTGTACCATTCCTTGTTGCCAACACTACTCACCTATACCATCTACTTTGCCAAGTTACTGGATCAGGGGAGCCCCCAAACCTGCACCTACACATCCTGTAATTCTCCACATCAGCTCCTTACCAGGGTCACCCTACCAGCATCCAACCACTGTGAGGTGCCTTCTGATGCTTCTGCATAGCTCCAGATTAAGCAGTCATTATCTTTTCTAGCTTGATAAACTGTAGTCTTTCTTCATATCTGTACTTTCCGCCTAGCTTCCTATAGCCATTCCACAGCAAGGCCTTTACCCAGCCACACATGGGCTTAGGCTAAGGATACTTCGAGTTACTGCTTGTAGCTTCTAATACATAATAAGGGATTCAATACCCACTCTGCAAATGAGTGACTAAAGAATTGACCTTTATGCTTTAACCACAGCCAAGACTTGAGTTGCGCCATTTGAAGGATCTCCTCCACGTCTACTACTCCTTGTTTAAACACTATGGCATTCCTTTGCTCCCAAATGCATCTCACTATGGTGGCCCAGACCCCTTTCCAAACAAGATTCTGCCTGCTGCTAAGTTGGGATAAGCTGAAGTTTTCGAAGTGAGTCAAAATATCGTGATGTTGTACAAACGCAATGCCTATCCATCTAAAACATAAGGACCACACTCTCTGTGCAACAACACATTCTATGAATACGTGCTGACATGATTCCTCCTTATCCTGACACAAAGCACATAAGGTTATGTTTGTGCTCACCCCTTTCATACTCAGACTTACCCTTGTAGGAATCCTTCCTACAAGCACCCTCCATGTTGTGGTTATTACATTGGGGAAAGCTTTAATTCTCCATAGGTACTTAAACACTTCCTGCTGTCGTCCTCTGTCATGCGTAGCTAGACACATATATGCAGAATTTACCGAAAATAGTCTTGAATCCTCACATCCCCATACTTGTTCATCTCTCTGCTCCCTTGCCAAAGTAGTATGTGATAAGTGCATATTCAGATCGGTTTCCAACAAGGCTTCCCACTCAAATCTAGCTCTCCTCCAACTAAGGTTCCATCTCCATTCCGAATCTAACCATACACCAACTTCTTCCACCTTTTGGTTCTGATTGAGGGATAGCATAAATAGTCTGGGAAACAGAGTTTTTAGACTACTACTACCAGCTCACGCATCCTCCCAGAATCTTGCTTTATCACCACATCCTACTTTCCAGATTACTTGTTGTTGAAACCAGCCCACTCCTTCTCCCTCTCCCTCTGTACAGACTTTTGTTAAGTCTCTCCACCACCAAGAGTGGAGTTTTATTGGTGCTTGCTGGCAATCCATATTTGTACCATACTTTGATCTCAATAGTTCCTTTCATCTCCCTTTCTCTTCGGAAATTAGACGCCATCTCCACTTAGCCAGGAGTGCATAGTTGAATTTTCTTATATCTCTGATTCCCAAACCACCCTCCTCTTTAGGTTTACACAAGACCTCCCAACTTACCCATGAGATCGACCTCTTTTCCTTACCCCATGCCCAAAGAAATCTCCGTTGTAGACTGATTATACTATTGCACACACAGACTGACACTTTATACAGAGAGAGGTAGAACAGAGGTATAGCGTTTAACACTGATTTAATAAGACAAATCCTTCCTGCCATAGATAGGAATCTTCCTTTCCATACATTGAGTCTGGCTTTTAGCTTACTTAGCACAGGCTCCCAGAATTTTTTCCTCCTTGGGTTCCCTCCCACTTCCAAACCCAAGTACTTAAAAGGGACTCCCATCTGGGTGCAGTTCAACGTCTTTGCATAGCACACCATAGCATTTCTTTCAACATTTACTCCTGCAATCTTGGACTTGTGAAAATTGATCTTTAGACCTGATGCTAGCTTAAACCCCCTTAGGATTGCCTTAATAGTTACCACATTCCTATGAGACTCCTCACATAAGAACAAGGTGTCATCTGCAAATTGCAGTATACAGAGCTCTACCTCCTCTCTTCCAATCTTGATACCTGAAAACAAGTCGGCCTTTTTGGCTTGCCTTACTAATCCTGCCAATCCTTCGGCCACCACGATGAAGAGGAAAGGGGCAAGGGGGTCACCCTGCCTCAAGCCTCTTGATGGTTTAAACTCCTCTGTAGGACTCCCATTAACTAACACAAAAATTGTAGCCGATTCTAGACATCCTCGCATCCACATAATCCATTTACTATGGAAGCCCATCCTATGGAGCATATCATACAAGAATTCCCACCTTACCGAATCATATGCTTTTTCAAAGTCCACCTTCAAGCACAACCCAGACCTCCCTCTCCTTCTAAGATCCTCTACCACTTCATTTGTCATAAGCACACTATCAAGCATCCCTCTGTCCTTTAGGAATGCTGATTGGCTGTCATTAATGACTGAGGTTAGCACTTTCTTTATTCTGCCCGCCAACACCTTTGAAATGACTTTGTATATAGCCCCCACTAGAGATACGGGTCTATACTGCTCTAACTTCGAGGGGTCTCTTACTTTTGGTACTAACGCTATGAATGAAGCATTGCATCCCTTCGGGATAATGCCTGTTTCATGGAACAAGACCAGGGCCTGAACAAACTCTTCTTTTATAAAGTCCCAACTTTTTTTAATGAAGGTGAAGTTAAACCCGTCTGGGCCAGGGCTCTTTGATCCTTCACATTGACACACTGCTTCCTTGATCTCCTCCTCTGAAAACTGAGATATAAGAGATATATTTTCCTCCAGGGTCAACATTTTAAATTCCACCGCATCAAGTCTCACCCCAAGATCTTTTGTTGCTTTGAATCTGTTCTCAAACAACTTTTTCTCTTCTATTCGAACCATACATGGCTCCTCGCTCCACTGACCCCCAACCTCAACACCCTTGTTCTTCTTGATAATGTGCAGATTTCCAAACACATCTCTATTCCACACTTTCAGGTCCCCCTTTAGCATTTTCATTTTATCCTTGAGTTTCGTTAATTCGTTTCCCTGCACAACATAAGATTGCCACTTTTCCTTTACCATCCCATTAAAACCCCTTTCCATGTGCCAGGCATCAATAGTCCTAAACGGCTTGGGACCCCAGTCTTTATCCAGCGACTTCACCACCAAGGCACAATGATCAGATACCTCCCTCCGCTAGACATATTGCTTGCACATTGGCCATAATTGTAGCCACTCTTCAGAAACAAGAACTATATCCAACCTGCTCTTCGCCGACCCATTTGCCTTAAACCACGTATATTTTTTACCTACTAGAGGCAAGTCCAGCAACAGATTCCTTTCTATGAACTGATTAAACCCAGAGATCTCCCTAGATTGGCTGTGACTGCTGCTTACACCTTTTCTTTCACTTCTAGATCTTACGGCATTGAAGTCCCCACATACGCACCATACCGGATTCTGTGATGCCTCTTTTATGTTGGTCAGCTCTTCCCAGAGACTCTCCTTATCTTTCAGTGTACACATTGCATAAACATTGACTATAACTCATGTGTGAGATAGTTTTAGATGTTGCCCAGATATGGCAATGAACCCCTTCCCCATCATATGACTCTCATAACCAAACACTTCTTTGTTCCACATGGACAGCAGACTACCACCTCCATTTTCCCCTTCATTGTGTATCCACCCAACATTATTATTCCCCCATAAGGCATAACATCTAGCATCTGAGAAAACCGTAGTTTTAGTTTCTTGTATGCAAACAAATTCTACCCCCTCACTAGTGATGATCTGTCTCAAGTATCTCCCCCCATCCCTCTTATATTCAAATTAATTATCAACATGGAGAACCCGGTTTATTCCCCTGTTCGAACCTCTGCTTACATTCCACATCCCTCAATTCCATATTATGGTATTCTTTGATAACCTCTGTTTCAATCTCACGACAACCAATACCAACATTTTCCCTACCTCCCATAACACTGCTGGTTCCTCCAACCAATCCTCTTCTCGGAGACGATCATTACAGTTAAGTATATCTCCATCAGAAAGAGATAATGTGCAGGTTCTTTTTATGCAAGAAGGGGAGTTCCTTACCCGTGATAACCTTTCGCTTATCCTCATCGAGCGTCTAGGATGGGTACTTGGCTCTCCCAATTCCCATAAACCTTTCGTCTTACTTCTACTAGATGGGGATTTGTTTCTCCTTCCTCCATCTGCGATATCATTTCTGGATTCCTTCGACAATTTCCCTACCTTGCTTCCTTCTTGAAGCTCCCATAGCACCTCACCTTCTATTTGGTTTTTGAAGCATACGTCGTTTAAAAACGTCTCACACACGTGCTCAAATTCCCCTGTTACCACTTCCTCTTGGGCTGGTTTTGACACTTCGTTTACCCCACAATGGGCCTTCTGCTTACTCTCTTGGCCCAACCCAAAACTGGATTTGCAAGGGGAATTACTATGCTCTACCTCCACCACTAGCTTAGCCAGGTCATCATGTATAGCACGGCTTTGGCAGACCGAATCACCAACAACACGACTATGGCAGACCGAATCACCAACTGCACAACTAGGTGAGTTGACGATGACAGGTTCAACTGATATTTTCTGAACCTCCATTTCCTTATACGTGTAACACTTTCCATCTTTCCTCTGCTTTTGCGTACCCTTTGTCGCAGACCCCTCGCTTATCGAAATTTTTGTCGTTTCTGTAGCCCGGTCTCCTCCTACCACCGCCTCTCCTCCGTTCACCTCTCCCTTTGTCCGATTAAAATCTCCTTCCCGCTGCCCCTCCTCCTCCTCACAGCTATTCACAGAACACCCTGTATATTCTACATGTGTTTCCGACAAGGATACACTGTCGGAAGAGCCATAGCCATTATACTTACACTTACACAGGTTTTCAGATTTGCTTGGCATTTCCTCTTCGATATAGATACTGAAGATTTGGTTGTTTATCTTCATACCTTTCGTCATCTTAGCATTACGGTTATTCTGGATCCTAACCTGAAGTCTGGCATATTGGAGGTTTTCCCAAACCAGCGTGGCTTTATCAATGGATACCAAAGTTGTTATTTCTCCTACCACTTTGGAAAAACAATCCATATTCTACAGAGAAAGAGGTAGACCATAGCACCTAACCCAAACCAGTTTATGGCCCGCTACATGATTCTCAGACCACAGTTCAATGTTATCGAAGACTCCCTCAAACCACTCCTTGTTAAGATTGATCAGTGCCTCCATGTTTTCCCCTTCTCTTGGCGTAAGCATGGCTAGATTATCTCCCATATATCTCAGCTTGATCATGTCCATACCACCTTTCACAAACTCCTCTTCTAGTTTATCAAAATCCAACTCTGTATTGAACTGGCCAATAGCACTACTCACCATCCACGGTAGAGCTTGTTGGTAGGTCGTTATGCTTGGACCTTTCCATTGGTGTTGAGTACCTCCCTTGATTATGTCCGCAAACGACTTCTTCCCCTTTTTTTTTCCACCCAAACCTCCCTTCTTCCCAGCCTCCCATTAGCCTCCAGTCCCTCCAAACCCTGCCTCCTAGTCTCTCTAGAACCCACTGAATGTTGTTTCGTACTTTCCCTTTGCAGCTCCCTGCCATGTTCTAGCTCAGCTCTTCGATACCTCGGGACATTTGCATAGAGCTTCATGTTTCCTATGTAGATTTGGTCAAGCTCATTCTCAAGTCGTCCTACATTCCCAACCTTAAAAAATCTGACGAACCCGAATCTCCTCCCCCACTTGTTTAACCTTCGTGAAATAAACACTTCCTTCACTCTTGCCCACTTCTGAAAAACCTTGATCATGTCCTTCTCACCGAGACCATGTGGGAAATTTGAGAAGAAAAAAGTTGTTGCATTAGACCCTGACTTGTGGTATCTGTGATTGCTACGTGTACCTCCTTGCCATTGTGCAGTTCAAGCTTCTCGGCCACCCCATCGTTGCCCTCCGTTTCTCATGACTCCCTCTCCCTCCTCACGCATGTCCATGCCTCAAAGACAAAAAAAGTTGCTCTATCCTCATTTTAAATTACTAAATTACTTTTAGTTTATTAGGTAACCTTTCACCATTCTTTTTGGTCTTTTGGTGTTGTTTCATTTGAAGAATCTTTCTCTTTTTTACACAAATTTTTCTCTCAAACGAGAATTTCTACCAAGTTCACTCAAATCCCAAGGTATTTTTTCTCTTATCATAATCTTGATTACACTTTTTTTTCCTTTGTGTACTTTTGCTCAACATAAACCTCAATTTTATTGAATTAAATCATTTATAGAGTATACATTTGATCATTTATGCTCATTTTTAATATTTTTATTGTTGTTAATATAAAAATGTTTAACTATCGATTTTGAGTATTCAATCATCTAAACCTTTAATCTATTAGGTGACTTCAAAAATACTTATCTTCTCTTTTCTCTTTGGTTCTTAGTTTGTTTTATTTAAAAATTATTCTTTCACTACACAAATTTTCTTTTTTTTTCAACTCATTTAATATCTTCCAAGTTTACTAAAATATTTGAGGTCTTTTGAGAGGGATTCATAAGGGAGATTTGATACCAATTAGTCACAAACAAACTCATATAAGAGACTACAACATCACCTTCTACCCAAGACCATAAGTTATTTTCCCTCAAATATTTGAGATATTTTCCCAGTCCCATTAGCAAAGCTACTAGATTTTTGTTATTGTCATAAAATTTTAATTATGTGTAATTGTTTAGTCCTTTATAATTACTTGACGTTTATGCAATTAAGAAAACAAAATGTGTGCCCTTATGGTTGATTTTTTTTATAATACCATGTTCTTTTGCAGTGCTTTTTTTTTAAAAAAAAATTACTTAATTAATATTTGAGACAATGTATGGATATATCTACTATCGAATGAAGATAACACAAATTTCATACTCATGAAAATAAGTATACATTTTTTCTTTAAAGATAAAAACCAATATAATCAAAACTAACTCAGATTCTGTTCTGATCTAGATGTATAGTAAACTTATTTTTAAGTTTTATTTGCCATTTGGTTTAGGTTAATTCACCGTGTCATTGAATGATGACTATTCATCATAGGTTTAGCCAAATTCATTACATTTTTGGGTCCTTTAAGCCTAAAATAGCTCTCATATGTGTTTAATTTTATGGCAATTGCTTCCTGCACTCAATGATTTTGAACCTGCACATCATTCAAGAATTGGAAATTTGGAATTGAAAAAAACATTCCGAAAAAAGAAATGCTGAAAAGATTTTTACATTCCAAAAATAAAATTCTAGAAAAAATTCAAAAATATATTCTGAAAAAAATATTCAGAAAACAAAAAAAAAAATCAGAAAAGTGTTTTCAAAGTACCAATCCATAAATATATTCCAAAAATTTAAATTAAAAAAATGTATTATAGAAATCCAAATTCATAACATAATACATTTTGTCTTGTATCCCTACTTTTATTTAAAAACTAAAAGGGAAATTTTTATCATCTCAGAAAAGACATTGGGTGTAGGTTAAAAAATATTGGGTGCATAACAATTGCATAATTTTGTTTTACATCCTTTATTAAATAGGTGGATTGGACTTAAATATCTACTTTCAATTAAAAAAAAGTTCTTTATTCCTATATTTCCATGATAGTTCCTTACATAATATTTTGTCCATAAAACTTTAGATTCAGTGATAAAAAATTCTGAATATTATATTTTGAATTATATAATATAAAATTATTATTTTAATATTTATAATTATATAATTTAAAATATATTTTCAAATTATACGATCTAAAAATTTGTTTTAAATTACATAAATATACAGATGATTACACCGAAATTATTTTTTTCACTTTTAAATTAGTTATTCTGAAATTGATTTTTTTCCATTCTAAGTTGGTCACCTTACAAGTGTGATTTTATAAGCTATAAGAAAATCATACATGAACACATTGGATGAATCATTTACCACACTTTTATAGCAGCCAATTTTTAGCACAGCATTCTTGAAACCCTTTCCTACAAAATTGTCAGTCTAAATTTTCTATTGATCAAGTCTATGGTTTGTCCATTTATTATGTTTTTAAAATATATTATTTTGATATATTAATTTTTTTAAAATATTTTAAAACATCAAATTCAGTATATTTCGAAGAGACAATCACAGGAGAGAAGTCCGATAGAGAATTCAACTTCCAACATTTCAATTGACACGGTTTCTATATGTTCACATTTCTATTAGTCGCAATGGCTAATAAGAAAAGATGATCAACTAATTTAATTTTTTTTTTAAACTGAAATAAGATATCTTTTTAAAGATAAAGTGAAAGTTAATAAAATGATTTTTTAATAATTAAAAAAAATAATGATAATGACATCCATTAATATTATGTAATTTTATTATCACATGTAATTTTATTATCACTGTTTAAACGATAATTAATATGATTGGTTGAGATTCAATGATTTTTCTTGTTGTCTTATGGAAGTTATCCATAAAAAAAAAAAATTCTACCTTTTTTTTTTTAATTTAAATTCTGAATGTTTAGGGTAAATTCTCTATCTAGCACCATTTAGACTTTTATTTCCCTAATTAGCACCCTTTTGTTTTTATTTCCCTATCTAACACCCTTTTGTTTTTATTTCCCTATCTAGCACTCTTTTATTTTTTATTTCCCTATCTAGCACCATTTCAAAAATAAATCAATAAATAATAATTTATTTATTTTTTGATAATTTTAATTTTGAATGCATTAAAAAATAAATATTTTTAATGTTTAAAATAGTTAGAAATATAATTAATGAATAAACAAATGAGTTTTTATAAAATAAAATAAATTAAATTAAAATGTTTAGTTTAAAATTAATTTTTTTAAGAATGAAGAAAATAAAAAATTAAACCCTACAAAGTTGAATCTATAAACATAAATTACTATTTATTTTTATTATTATTGACATAATTACAAAAAAATACATGACATAATTACAAAAAAATCAAAGTCAATTAGTATTAATTAATAGTGGATACACAAGTAATATTGAAGTGTCTACCCTAAATGGAAAATCATAAAAAAAAAACTAATGCAAATGTTACACTTAATGTTTAAAAAAATAAGAAGCAAAAAATGAAAAAAAAAAGTCTAGAAACTAAAAACAGCAACAATAAAAAAAAAATAATGGTAGAAAAAAAATAATAACTAAAAACATAAAAGATATAAAATAAAGGCAAAACAAATTAAGATAAAGATAAAAGATATAAAAATAAATCCAAATAAGATAAATATAAGAGATATAAGGCGATGCTAAATAAGTATATGTTGATCATAAAAATGAAAATAAATGAAAGATGATAATTCATTTAATATTTTCTTCAATGGTACATTAAATAGTTTGTATGAAATGAAACATAATTAATGACAAGAAGTGCACAATCCAGTAATATTGGGACATATTCTTTATGTGTGTCTTAGTGTTTGACAATATGAACATTTTTTTTCCGATCATGTTGTTCTTTTATGTCCATATCAGTCCTTATTTAACTTTGTTTTTTATAATTATGTCCTGTATTTTTTACTTAAAATTAACATAATTACATCATCAATAATAATAAAAATAAATACTAATTTATGTTTATATATTCAACTTTTATGTTGTTGTAGAGTTTAATTTTTTTATTTTATTCATTCTTAAAAAAATAATTTTTAAACTGAACATTTTAAATTTATTAGTTTTTTATTTTTATTTTGTAAAAATACATTTCTTTATTCATTAATTATATTTCTAACTATTTTAAACATTACAAATATTTATTTTTTAATGCATTCAAAATTAAAATTATAAAAAAAAATTAATTTATTTTTGAAATGGTGCTAGATAGGGAAATAAAAAATAAAAGGGTGCTAGATAGGGAAATAAAAACCAAAGGGTGCTAGATAGGGAAATAAAAACAAAAGGGTGCTAGTTAGGGAAATAAAAGTGTAAATGGTGCTAGATAGGGAATTTACCGAATGTTTAGGCTATTTTTAGGAGGGTTTTTTTTCTCACATAAATTTTGTCTAATCTCCTCTTTTTTGTTTTTTTTCATGAGAAGTATTAATTTTAAAAGAAAATGATGTAATAAAAATATATAGAGAAAAATGGGATGGAAGTAAAGATGTAAAATATTTTCATTCTAGTGACCGGTACATTTGAACTAAAGATCACAAACCATACATTATTAATGAAAGCACATGTGTATAGTGGCAAGTGAGTTGTGGAACCATATGAACAATGTAATTTTTAATATGGGTGTGACTGACGTTTCAGAAGTTTTTGTCTTTGTTCAATTAAAGGCTTGATCGTGAGTTCACTGTCAAGTCTCATGCTACGCTTTTCTCCTTTTTTGATTGGTGTCTTGACTTTTTGGTCTGTATGAGGATGATTTGTTGATGTTTTTTTTTTCAGGGGTTTGTTCTTTTAGATGGGATCTCAGGGTCCAATTAAGTGAGTTGACTTGAATTTTTTTTATACAAATTGAACCATCCCTGAAATGATTCACATTTATTAATTCCTTATTGCCGATAAAGAGAATGAAAAGACATGTTTTCATGAAAAACAGAAAATGATAAGAAAAAGCAATAGTGAGCCAAGTATTTGACTGTAAAGATAAAATAATGCATTATCTTTTGGAGTTGTAAAGAAAACATGCAACACAAGCATCATAAAATATCACAAAAGATCCACATAATTGTAATCCAGATGCAAGGGTTATGTTGATGAACATTGTTTCCGAACATGTTATTGAACAAGTTTACATAAAAAAAAATAGTTTCAGATTAGTCAATGAAAAAGAAAAAAAATTGGATTGTATTGTATTATTTAAATCTTTTATACAGTACCAAAATTTTAAATTTTAAATTGTAGAATGCAATTTACAAACTTCTATATTGCTCAATTTAAAATAAAGATATTTTTAAAATTTGCATATTCTATAAGAGTACAGAAAAAAAAATGGATAGAGGAAGAAAAAGCCTATAATCCATAGTCATGGTTGAATTGAGCTTTTAAATTGGATTGATGTTGTTTTTTCTCTCTGTACCCATAAACAAAAACAAGGCAATTACTTCCGACACCTTATCATATTCGATTTTATATGTGAAATAATATAAATGTCCTTAAATTTTTTATGTGAAATAATAAAAATGTTCTCAAATAAAAAGTGAATATGATTAAAAATGCATTCCAGATTTTTTTTTTCAAAATATAGTTTTAGGTTTTTTTTTCATAAGACATTTTTTACATTTTAAAATTATTTTTTAAAATGGAATTTTGATTTTTGAATTCTATTTCGGATTTTAATTTTTGTAACCAAATAATCTATTTCAAATTTTAAAAAAAAAATGTATTTTTTCTAATTTCAGATTTTCATCTCTGGAATGAAGATCATTTTAAAAATAGGGTGTAATTTAGAAAAGGTTGAGTACAGATAGAATTTTCCAAAAACAAATCTTTGATTTTGTTTTAGACAACGGCTTATTGCCATCTACTACATCTTTTTTCAATTCAAAATTATTTTTCTAAAAAGGAATTTTGATTTTTTTTCAAATTCTATTTCGAATTTTAATTTTTGGAACCCAATAATCCATTTTAAATTTACGCAGAAAATGTATTTTTTCAATTCCAGATTTTCATTTTTGGAATGAAGATCATTCTGAAAATTTAAAAATGTGTAGGCTGTAACTTAGAAAAGGTTGAGTGCAGATAGAATTTGCCCAAAATAAAATTCTTTGATTTCTTTTGGACAATGGCTTATTGCCATTTATTTACTACATCTTTTTTTCAATATTAAGACAAAAGTGAGTTTTTAAAAGTTTTATATATGTATTACCAAATGAGGGAAATAAGTGATTGATTATGTAAAAGAAGAGCCAAAGAGCGAAATAAATATAGAAACCATCTCATTTTAAAATCAGGGATTCAAAATTATACTATTTTATGTGTTTCCATTTTTTTATCATAATAATAAAATTTAAAAATTAGATATTATAATAATTACTAAAAAAATTTATTATAAAATAGTAATTATAGAATAAATATTTTTATTAATTTTTATAATATTAGAATTACATAGTACTTAAAAATGGTTATTATTTATTATATGTAATTATTTTTTAAATAATGAAATCAATAAAATAGAATAAAAAATATTTTTTAAAAATTACAAAGAGAACTTCTCTTTATTATAAATTATAGATTATAAATGATAACAATTAAGAAAGGGTATTCATTCTGTAATTCTTTTTACATCTTGTTCTGATTTTATTTTTTAATATTTTTGGCATCTATCTTTAATTATAATAATTTTTAAATTTAATAGTTTTTTCCCATCGTTACAATTATTTTTCAAATTTCATCTCATTGTTTAAAGAAATTTCAATTTGGTATATCTTTTTATCAAATTGATAATAATAATAATATTATTATTATAATAATGGTACACGGTGTAAATAATTGTTAACAAAATCATTATACTAACAACACAACACGTATAATAGTATCATCATAATAAATTTAACAAAAGACAATAAAACATTCAAAATAAATAAAAAATTATAAAAAAGTCAACACAGGAATAAATAAGTTAGTTATCAAACCTAATTATTATGTCACCTGAATTTTTAGTTATATTAACTATTTTTTATTATTATGTGTACACAGAATGCCCAAGTAGTATCTTATAAAAAATAATATACTTTAAAATATTATATTCCATATTTTTTTGTCAGCTTCCATATAGAAAATATAAATATAGCTATTCTGAATATGAAGTATAATTTTAATGTGTACCATGTCATATTTATTTTTTATGATTTGTTCTTTAATGTATTAAAATATTTTGTTTTTAGCAAAGTAGATACTAAAATAATTGCAACAATATCTGTACTTGTGAGTGACACACAAGACAAATATTTAATTTGATATAATCCATAAAAAGAGAGACAAAATTGTAACACAAAATAAGGAACTGAATATCTGAATGTCACAATTGGCACTTTATATTCACATTTATATCTTGATAAGGCCATGGATGATCACAACTGGGCTTCAATGGGGACACAATTTTCAGTCGAAAACAAAGTCAGATATGACATGTTAATGTTTCAATAAGTAACTCAAAACCTTGAAAGATCTTGAAAGATTGATTATCATAGAAAATTATGTTAAAATTGCCAAACTTCATGAAAAAGTGTATTACAAATTATACAACAAATAAAATATTAAATCATATTATATAAATAAACGTTGTGTATATTAGAAATTATATAAGGTGCTATAAATTTTTTTAAAATTCAAAAGACTTGGTAAATTGTTTTTGATCATATAGATTTTTTTTACCCCTAAAAGCATGTATATCTTAGAAGTCAGAAAGTTAATGACTATTTTGTTTCCAAACAGAGAACTCTAATACATATAATTTCATTGACATATTTGGGTATAGCAGTAGATAACTAATTTTAACAAGTCATTAGCTTAACAGAGTAAAATGTTATTATATCTGTTGGATATATTAGATCAACTAAAAATAAAATTAATTTATATTATATTAGTGAGATACTTATAAAATAAGCAACTCATTTTATAAAAAATAAATTAATATTAAATTTATTTTTGAATAAAATATTATAATCTATTTTAATAAAAGTTGATGGAAAATTAATGTAATCTATTATTGAGTCGTTATGTGGATACTTAATGTTGTTCCTGTTAGGAGAATGAGACCTAAAGAATCATTGGCTGATTTCGTCTACTTCCTTCTTATCGGACAGCATACTGAAACTTCAGTTTGCTCCTTGCTTAACGCTACTCCTTCAGATCTCGATCGCTCTATCTTAAGTGGATGCCGAATGGAAGTACCTTTAGAAGGCATAGTGGATCACGTTTAGGGACGTATTACCTAGTTCTTAATGATAGTTTAGCTTTACTGATATTGATTTGAGCATTAATGATTTAGGTGTGTCGGTCGGCCTGCACGAACGTGCTAGACTCGGTTAGCTCGGTCAAGGATGTATTATAAATAAAATTAATTTATAGATAAATAAACAATTTTCTTTTTATAAAATGTTTTTTTTTGTGGAAACGAATTAATCTAGAAATGAAGTTTTATAACATTATTATATATATATATATATATATGTATGTTATGTTTTGAATTGAAGCACAGATGGTCCAGAGGCAAAAGTGGGATTGTGTAGCATGTGCTTGCATTTAATCAATGAATTGAATGGTGGGTTGCACCACCACATGCCCAAACAATCATCTGTGACACTCTGTATGATACTGCCCCATTTTTCACTTCATGCCTTAGCTTTTCTCTGTAATTTCAATTCACATTCACACACTTAATTTATATATTCTTGCCTTTGTCTTAACCGTCCTTGTAGTTTTCTTCCAACCACAACTCACTTTGTCATCTTTTGCCTAATCCATTACAAGCAGCATCACGACAACAAATCAAGCACTCTCAGAATCAGAAAAAGTTATTACCTTGCTTATGCAGAATCATTTTTATTTTAACCCTTCAAAACTCATATCTTGCATCTCTTTCACCACCTCTTTGATTTTCTCAACTTGTTAAAATAATTGTTGTGGTCAAACATAATAATGAGCTCTCATATTTTTCAAGGGCTTTTTGTGCTTTTTCATGTTTGGGTTCATAATTATACCCCACTAATCCCCAAATTTAGGGTAAGAAGTAGGAGTCACATTCATGTCTCCAAGAGAGAAAAGTTTGAGAAATAAAATAAAAACAATGAGTGAGGCTAGCTAGATCCTAATCATCCATGGTTTTACAAATAGAAACCACTTTATCTGAACGAGATATTGTAGTGACAATCCAACAACACTATTATGGTTATTTGAGAACATATGATAATTTGAATGTAGATGACATCTTATCCACCTCAAATCAAAAAAAAAAAAAAAAACTAAAATTTTCAATTATTCCGTGACTTTTTCCCATTTTTTTAGTTTATTGTTTAAAGTTAATTTTATGTATTTCAATTTTCGAATATTTAATGCATACTTTGATTTAATTTTTTTAAATTAAATATGTTTTCCGTCTATATACTATAATATAAAATTAATTTTTATCATAAGTAAACTTTAGAATTCATGAATACTTTTAATAAATAAATTATTAGGATAAGTATTTATTAGTGTTCTTTTAATTTTTTTATAACAAATAAATTTTCAACGTAAAATATATTATAATATTATATAGTCCATATTAACGAAGAATCTAACATAAAATATTCTAATATCATAATTTATATTAAAATCTTTTTATTATTCTAATTCCAATAATTTCTTTATTACCAATTGCTAAAAATCTAACATTTTAATTAAAAATAAAAAATAATTTTTTATTTAAATATAGAAGGAAAAACATATTTAACTCTTTAATTTTCTATTCAAATTTTGGTTTCAAAACAAATATAAGTGTACAAACATATGCTTTAAAAAAATCAAAGTATAGTTAAATTTGTACATAAATAAAAAGAAGCAAACGGAAAAACTAAACATAGACCTCTTTTCTTTTCTTTCTTAACCCCTTTCTTTATACTAAATATTGCATTAACCTTTGCCTAAAAAAAGGAAAGACCTACTATAATATTGATGGAGATATACCCTGGAAAACGCATGCATATTAGCTGTCTGTTTTCTTTTTTTAACCATTGACCAATACAAATCAAAATCAATTTATAGGGTCAAAGGATAGTCCCACTAACAAATTACATAAATCTTATTATATATATATGCATTAATTTAATTACAATTATTGTTTAATCAACGTCTATTACCCGTTGTTATGTTCTCTAATATAAAGTTTTCACTTTAAGAAAATTAAGTCTTGACTTAAAATTTTAATATTTTATAGTTATAAACTTAATTTTATAAAATCAAATCTGAACCAAAATTAATTTTATAACATTAAATAGGTTTTACAGCCAGCAAAAATATGCAGAGGTATGTCCTACATGTCATAATGTTTTAATCAAAATTATTAGAAGCCTGAAATATCAATTAAGAGGTAATTGAATGCGAATTCGAAAGAAAAAGCTTGTACTTTTGAGTACATGTCGTTTAGCCCATTAAGCAAATAGGTGAAACCGTGGTTAACATTGTTGTATGATGCACAAAGATTGGTCCTTCATATAGGTGAAAAAGTGCTTCAGAAGTAAAGGCACTTAGCACGTAAAAGCTGCAGACATCAAAGAGGAAAATCTCAGGCATGTTTTGTGACAACCTTTTAGATAAGTTCACTGACACAATGTCATGATGCTTCATATTAATCAGTGTTTGGTTGTTAGACATTATCGTCCAAATCTTACTTCATACATTAATTAAATATGGTGAGAAATGTTTTTATAAATGTTGCAATGATTGTCATGTGTTAATGTAATAAGTAATCTTGTATGCTAGATTTTTTTGATCTGTGTAAAAACATGTTAAATCAGTGAAAAATTATTCAAAAACATAAAATAAATTATATTAACAAAAATTACTCATTTTACCTATGTATTAAAAAATTAAATATGTTTTTTTTATAATATAATATAAAATTGATTTTCATATTAATTCAAACTTTAAACTATTTCTTATTTATAAATATGAAAATAATTAGAATGTCTCCTTTTATATCTAAATGATTGGTAATTGTTTGTTTTCTTTAAAAATTTGTTATTGTTTTAATTGCTGATGTACTATAATTATTTTTTTTTAGTTGATGAAATAAAACATTAAATTGAATCAATTATATATGTAGAAAAATTTATGTCAATCATTTACATATTATTAGTATTCGATGATCTAAAATTTGGATTATGAAAAAAAATAAAAATTTGTTATAGTATAAAGATTAAAAACATATTTAATTCTATTAAAAAATTATATATTAAAAAGAAATTACCCATTTTAAATATTAAAAAGAAAATAGATACATTATGTTTGATTAGAATAGTTTAATTATTTATTCAAGGTGAAGGGATGAGAGTTAGGGACAAAATGTATATTCTCCTCTTATGTTAAATCCAATATTTAATTCCTCCAAAAGAAACCCAAATAATTCCATGGTTTAGAATATACAAAAATGGGTAAAGTAAAACAAACACTTGAGTGGTCCTTCCTTTGGAACTTGATTGCATGTGGCATTATTTTGTGTTAGTAATCTTCCTCATAAAATAAAAGTTATCACTATGCCTTCATGTGCTGACAGCATAGCCATAGTATTTATTAAAAGGGACACTTAATTTGTTCCACAAAAAACATAAAGCACTTAATTATTTCAAGTACTGCATTTTTTTCTCTTCAATTTGGGATACCAAATTTTTGTTTTCCTTTACTTTTTTTAGTGTACAAATTTGTTTCAGCTTAAGATTGTGTATATTTTAAAACAATTTATCTCTGAAGAGTTATTTGTTTCCACCCTCTTTCTCTTTATTTTTAACCAAACAAAATAACTTTTTGTTCTTCTCCCCATTTTCTTTCTTC
The DNA here is from genome assembly GCF_051622355.1 of Phaseolus vulgaris. Lineage (NCBI taxonomy): Eukaryota > Viridiplantae > Streptophyta > Magnoliopsida > Fabales > Fabaceae > Phaseolus > Phaseolus vulgaris. The sequence continues at coordinate 36,931,896 of NC_143508.1, forward strand.
TCATTAGCCTCACCGTTAACTTCCGTACTTAAATGTATTTATGTTACTGATATAAATAAGTTTACTTGAGGCAATTTCCTCTAAAATGATTTTAGCATGTTTATTTGAATAACAAAATTAAACTCAAATCACAACTACATTTTTTTCTCTGTCATACAATATAAAAAAAAAAGAAATCATACTTTGACAATCCTTAAAATTTAATAAATTTTTAATGTGATAAATTTATATATAAATGTATATAATAAAAGAGAAATTTATAATTAAATAATATAATTTTTTTTAATATAATAATATTGGTTTAGGTTGTATAAAAATTATGGGTTCTGAAATTTTCATTACCCAAAAAGAAAAGGTACCATTTGAGTAACTCACATTTAATGGTGGTACAGTAACTAGTTTGTCCAAGTTAGTTGTCATGTTCCGAAATCCCATATCCAAGGGCCAAAGATTCTTGTTATGTTTTTCAAACACCCGTGTTTCAACTAATGCTCTTATTCATGTTTTATCATCCTTTGGATTTGAGACCCTTTTGTCTCATTTGCTCTCTGATGGGGTCACGGACACCATCCTATGCAACTTCCCTAACTCATTCCGTATGATGAATCAGAACTTCCCTCACACTAATCTCTTCATGGTAACACCTGTACTTGAGAGTTTTCAAGGTGTTTGATAACATAGTTTGGTGTAGTCTTTTGAATTTTCTTCCTTTTCATCTCTCTTTCGAAACATGTTTTCCTCTTAGGTAGTGTTGTTTTTAGTTGGGTTGAGTTTGTTTCTTGGAAAGTGAAGGGATTTTCTGGAAAGAAGAAAAGGGGTTGTTTGCTTTAGCCAGAAAGAAGCTGAAGTTGATGTCTTTTTGAGATTTTTTTTCATTCTCTCAGCTTTCACTTAGGAAAAGGAAGGGAAAGGTGGAAAAGGGGAACATGGAGATAGAGCCTTTTGAGAATGAGCATTGTGAGGTAGTTAAGTTCAAGAGCGCAGAAATTTAGGGGAGTCTAGTTGGAGTGCATGGAGAAGGAAGAAAAGAAGAAGACAAAGGGAAGCATTAAGGATAATATGCCAACAGTTTGGTTCTCTCTGAAGAAGTCTTTACACTGCAAATCTGAACCATCTGATGTTCATGACCCCAAAACAAGGAAGCACTTGAGCACAATCTTGACCAAGAGAGCAGGGAGGTCAGGGTGTTCTAGGTCCATAGCAAATCTCAAGGATGTTATCCATGGAAGCAAGAGGCATCTTGATAAGCCACCAAGTTGCAGTCCAAGATCCATAGGGAGCAGTGAGTTCCTCAACCCCATAACTCATGAGGTGATTTTAAGCAACTCAAGGTGTGAGCTGAAGATAACTGGGTATGGAGGCTTCCAAGAAGGGGTTGGCAGTGGTGGCAGCAATGCTGGTGGAGGTAGTGGTGGTTCAACTTTTGTGGGGACTTTGAGGCCAGGGACTCCTGGCCCTGGAGGGCACCCTACAATGCACTACTTTAATCCTTCTTTTAGGACCTCATCCACTCCTCCAAGGAAATCTCCTTTCCTCTTATCAGATAAAGAAGGGTCTGGTCCTCCTGGGCTTCAACCTAGCACTAGGTTGTCTCATGAGACAGATTCTAACGGGTCTTCAACTGTCACTTGCCACAAATGTGGAGAGCAATTCAACAAATGGGATGCTGCTGAAGCTCATCATCTGTCTAAGCATGCTGGTAACAACATTGTTTTCTCTTTTATTTTTCCTACCCAAATATTTATGTTAATCTTGTTTGGTTTCATGGTTGGTTTCTATCTTCATGTTGAAGGTCCACGCTCTATCCTCCTACATGTATATCATGTGCTTGTAACCTTCACTATAGCATTGCCTTTTTCTTTTTTTTTCAATTTTTGTGTGACCCTCAAGTTGATTATTCAAACATTCTTCTGACCACAAACTTTCTGGCCACATCTATATCTGATCGACATAGATTTTTATGTTGAGATGAGGAATATTAATTTATAAATCAACATACTTTTTCAGTTGGGACAACAAAACTGTTTTCACTTTTTCCATTACCTTTCCAATTTATAACTATGCTCAGATAGGATTCCCCTGCGGCTTTACCTTAAAAAATCAAAGTGTCTAAGAGAAAGTCTTTCTCTCTCGCTCCAACCCACATAATTCAAAATTGGTTGAAGTGTTTAATGACCTCCAAGTTTGTTGCTGTTTTTGTATTTTCTTTTTACATTTTATAGTATCATATTCATATATTTTGAAGTTTAACAGCAATAAGTTTTGACTTGGCAGTGACTGAACTTGTGGAAGGAGATTCATCAAGGAAAATAGTGGAGATCATATGCAGGACTAGCTGGCTAAAGTCTGAAAACCAGTGTGGTAGAATTGAACGAGTTTTGAAGGTGCACAACATGCAAAAGACTCTTGCAAGATTTGAAGAGTACAGGGAGATGGTGAAGATCAAAGCCAGCAAGCTCCAGAAGAAGCATCCAAGATGTCTGGCTGATGGAAATGAGCTTTTGAGGTTTTATGGCACTACTGTGGCATGCTCTCTAGGCCTTAATGGCTCTTCTAGTCTCTGCCTATCAGAAAAGTGCTGTGTTTGCAGAATCATAAGGAATGGCTTTTCAGCAAAGAAAGAGCTCAAGGGTGGCATTGGAGTCTTCACAACATCCACAAGTGGAAGGGCTTTTGAGTCCATAGAGATTTTTGACGATGAACCATCACTGAGAAAAGCACTCATAGTGTGCAGAGTAATTGCTGGCAGGGTTCACAGGCCACTAGAAAACATTCAGGAAATGGCAGCACAAACAGGATTTGATTCATTGGCTGGGAAAGTTGGTCTATATTCAAACATTGAGGAGCTTTACTTGCTCAATCCTAGAGCTCTTCTTCCTTGCTTTGTGGTGATTTGCAAACCTTGAACCAAAAGGATAAAATCAAAGTCAAAATGCCTTACATGTTGTGTAGTTTTGTAGATTCCCTTATTTTGGCCTTGTGGATGCAGTTTGTAATCTTTTGAAGAATTTTGATTCTTTCCTCCAAGTCAATTCTGCTTCTTCATGTTCATTGTGTGAACCTCCCATTCATACATTTGTAATTTATTTTTTAAATGGTTATGGATATTTTTACATCTGCACTTGGCAACCTTGGGTTCAAGAATCAGAAATAAATACAAGACTTGTAAGATTGTACTAAACCAGATTTAATAATGACCCCTCCAACATTTCTACAAGAATGCAGTTCCCTGCAGGTTCTATGTCGGTGTTACATTAATTGAAAGTCTAAAGAACAGAGCCATTTAAATTTGTAATAACCTAGAAAACCTACTTACCAGATTAAATTTTTCATAGGCTAATTGAAAAGTGTAAGAATCCTAGTTGCATGTTCCATTTAATTAAGTGCTATTGACTTGGACAAAGTAGGAATGAGTCATGCTTGGTTTATTTTAATGTAATCAAAATGTTAGATTCCACAAGTGCCCACTAAATGTGTTTGTTTTGGATTTATTTCTATCAAGTTAAGTAAATATATTAAAGATAATAAACTATGATTTTCTTTTTATCTTTTAATAAAATAACTAATTATTTATGTATAAAACAATAGTTTATTTATAAGATAATTAAGGCAAATAGTTTCATACTATTAAGATAATCCAATGCAAACACACGTTGTATGGGGGTGATGATGCTATTGACCTCTTTAACCTTGTATGTGAACTAAACATGTTGTGTTCCTCAAACTGAGAAGCTCCAACCTTGTACATAAATGACAAGTTGTTCATTTTGTATTTAATGCACACCAAATAAATGGCATGTGACTCTTCTTCCATGGTTTTGGTTCTAGTTGGGAGAGAGGAGATTCTAAACCTAAGGACAAACATAAAATTGGTTTTTAAAAGTGAGATATTCATAGTTGAGGTTTATGCTTTGTCTCTTCTTCACTTTGTGAATTGAAGGGTTTTTTTGTTAATATTTAATGGCCATTTTTGTCTGTTATGCATCCTTCAAGCTTATTGCATCTTGATGTGAACAGTAATGGCTTAAGATAAGGTCTGGACCCATGTGTCATAACGCAAGGGCAGGTCTCTTTCTTATGTTTCTTTTTACAGGAATGTATAAAATTATCAGATGACAACTGCGTGTCAAATTTGGAAATTTGTTCTCAAATAATATTTTTAAATAAATTATCAACTAAACCCAGGTGCATGTATTTTCTAAAGAGTTAAGTTTAAAAACTGAATTCTCTACTATTTTTTCATTTCTTTTAAAATTAACAAAAGAATAATTTAATAAATTATTAACAAAATAAAATTAACAATAATGATAAATTATATTTTTATATTTTCATTAGGTTTTAAATAATTAACTAAATTAAAAATAATTTTAATAATAAAATAAAATAATATAATATATGAAACTAAGTAATGAAAATTAAAAAATAATAATTATAGAAATGGAAAATACAAGAAGGGAGAGTTGAATTGAGTTTTAATAATTTTTTACAACCTTTTGTTTGTATCGTATGATATTGTGTAATGAGATGATAGTTTTATAGAACATGCGATTTGTCAAAGGGTTTTTTTAATAAGAATTGCGTATGATGAAACTTGTTAGACGCAATTTTAAGTTTAACAAATTCACTTGTTTAAAAGTAGGTCTTTCAAACTTTGTTTTAGCAGAGACTCTCATTTTTTAGATTAGTGCAAATAATAAAAACATGTAATGTAAAAAAAGATAAGAAGAAAGATAAATATACAAGACATTTTGATACCGATTCATTTGACACAACTGACTGCGTCAAGTTCTCAATCAACATACTGAATTACATTGACTTACAATATCTTGTTTTTGCATTAAGATGAATCATTTCAAGCCAAGTACTCAATTTCGTTCCAAGACATTGGCATACTTGGTTGATTTGAAAGACTTTAGATAAATGAACGTGTCTCTCGACATCATCCAATTTTCATGGGCATAGATAGTGAGTCTCACCATCAAGCATTAAGCATTCACTTAAATAAAAAGAACTTAATCTTAAAAATAAGCATTTAAACATGAATTAAAAATGTGTTACATTGTTCTCCAATCCCAACAATATAGGTTTAGCTACTCATGACAGATGAGTGGCTAAGCACAACAAACATGGATCCATGTATGTTGTATGCCAACTTAGGCTCTCTTCTACCTTTGATTTGCCTCCGTTTCAGTCTATCTTGTAAAGTATCAAGACCTCTCTATTTATAGAGTTTAGTGAGGAACTCCATCAAATTCAACATTCAATTAGCGCAGGGCCAATTCGCTCAAAGAATTGGCTTTCTTCATTTTGAAGGAACCTTTTGGTTTCAAGCATTTTCCGAGCTTCAACGAATTTTTAGGTTTCTCAATCTTGCAGGGATTCACTTCAACCTTAAACCCAAAAAAATATTTTCTTAAGCATAAAGAAATCTTGGGTTTTGGATTCGCTCAAGCCAAGCCTAATGCATTTGAGTTTTTCTTAGTCTTGAAGAAACCTTTTTGGCTCAAGTTAGCTCCAAGCCTCTCTCAAGCGAATTTGGGATTTCTTCACCATGAATGACTCTTTTCGCTCAGTCCTTCTGGATTCGCTCAACCTTCTAAACTCTATAAATTTGATACATCTTTGGCCTTAATCCACTCAACGCATGCCTTGACGCTCAACATTCTTGAGGTTTTTCAATTCATGCTCTCTAGAGTAAATTCTCTTAGCCTTTGTTTCATGCGCTGAGCAGATTGATCATTTTGCTTATCAGTTATTTGTTTGTTTTTTTCCTTCTTTTTTTACAAGATTTCATCAATTTATTTTTCTCTTCTTCCCCTTTTGAGTCAAGTACATTTTGAGGGAAAATGCATTCTTTTTATGATGTTTTATCATCTAATCCATTCATTATGCATATCTAATTTGATATGAAATTTAAGAATTTTTTGCATTTATTAGAAGTCACTCTTGGCTAACCTCATTCAAGTATTCTTTCACACTTAGCTACTTTTGGCTAATATCAAGTACTCTTTTAGAAAAAAAGTCTCTTGTGGCTAACTCGTTAAAAGTATTTTTTTAACAACAACCCCTCTTTAGTTAATGATCGAGTATTCTTTGCCAAAGAGTCACTCCTAGCTAAGATAAAGAAATTATCTAAGTATTTATCAACAAATCACATAGTTTCTCATTAGAGAGGGATAATGTCTTTTGACATTTACACAATTTATACATTTTCTTCTAGTTTGCTAAACCCTAAACCCTAAACACGAACAATGTTTTCTATGAAACTTTTTAAGACACAAAAATTTGAGCAGTGTTTCAGTACTTTGCAACGTGTGTCTTTTATATTGTTTTGTTCTTAGTGAATGACTTCAAGTATGCATTGAAGAATATAGTTGTTGCAAATCCTTTTCTAATCGTTGAGCAACTTCAACTCACTTGAATGATTTCCTTGCATCTAATGAGCTTTGACGTAGAAGACGCATTAATTGCACTCTATGCAACTTTAATTGTTCTTCTCTTCTTTATGCAACATCTTGATAGATGAATGTACTTATCTCTTTTTGGACAATGTGCCTATACTTGAATTTGTGTAAAACACTAAGTCATACGAAATAGATATCCTTTCTAAGGTTGACAATGTGTGTGTCAGGAAGTTGTTGAAGAAATTAATTTTAACTCTTTACCTGAGAGATCATTTCACTGAGACTTGAATTTGAATAGAATTTCTTAGTAACATCTCCTACAACGTATACACATATTCGTGAAGTACGATGTTAGCTTAAAACCATGTATGTATCGTCTCTGAGCATATTAATGTTTTATTAGACGTAAAATAAGACAACACAATGTTGTATCATTTAACAAAAGAAACACTTGTATCTTACATAATTTTTTGTTGAACGAATACTATCGTCTTAAAAATAAAGCATGATCATGTTTTATACTTAGTTGTTTTTAGTACTTAATCAAAATTACGAATGTTGGATTTTTCCTTAAAAATAATTTAAAAAAAATGTAAAATAAAATTATTGAATATTTAAATATATTTTAAGAGTAGTTTATAAAAGATATGAAAATGTATTAATAAAAAATATATATATTATTAATTGAAAAAATGTGAAACAATTTTATATGATAAAAATAAAAAAATTGTTTGAAAAATAAAAAAAATTAATATTAATTTAAATTAATTAATATTATGTTGTGTTAGGGATTATTTATATAAATTAAAAATTAAATTAATATATAATTAATAGTGTAATGTATGAATTTGAATTTAGTTCGTTAATATTATCATTATTACTATTATATATATTTTGGGTTAATAAAATTAATACTTAGGTAATATGAAAGTAATATCATAAATATAAAATTTATGTTTGAAATTTGAATTAAATTGTAAGTATTATAAAAAATAGTTTCGATAAATACTATGAATATTTACATTAGTAGAATGAATTGTACATTATCATAACATTATATTGTAATCTTATATAATATATTATATATGTAGTATCGTAATAAAAAATTTAATTTATATTAATAAGCCCAATACACAATAATATTAATTAATTTTAATTTGATATTTATGTATTTATTCTCCAACCCATCTTTTTTATGTTTATTATATGAAAACTTTTATATTATTCTTATTTCTACGTTAGTAATATATTCTTATTTTTATTAATATATTCTAAAATAATGTGTCATCACATAAAATATATAATAAAAGAAAAAAAATGGAAGAAATACATGAATAAAAAAATAATCCAAGACTAAATATAAGGAGATTAAACCTATTTTGGAAAAAGTTCTAATAAATGTTAGGAGCTAAACTACTCTACCAGAGAAACTCCAACCTATTAATTATCCCTAAAGAAGCAAGTTATCTGCATAGTAATTACCCTTAGCAAAAAACTTTAATCTCAGTCTCTTTATAAAAAATCAAACATTTTTTCCATATGCCTTCAATAGACCAATAGATAAGTTAGGTGATATGGTTTTTAAAAAAAGTTATTTAAGAAAAAAAAATCGTAAAATTTGGTAATATGAACATTTTTCTTAGAAATTTGGTAAGATTATTTTGTTCTCCTTCTTATTTATTTTTATAACACCACAACCATTTAGAAGCATTAAACTATTCACAACGAAGTCATGCAGAAACAAATGTTGACATGGTAAATTTATTAGTGTCTTGGGAAGGCCATGAGTACTCTGAGAGCCTGTACCTTGGTGGGGGTTGGTAGTGTCACTTAATTACTGTAACATCTGTACAGCTTTCATTTCTCATGGCACATGCTCCTCATAAATGTCTACTAACCCTCATTACATTTCCCTGCTTTGGAATGGAGGTCATTCAATGAAACTCCTCATATTTCAAATTTTGAAGTCTAGTTTGGTTTCATAAAATTCAATTTGCAAAATCACCCTAGCTTGCTGTTGTTGACTCACAATAAGGCTGCACAAGCCATGCTAAGCATAGGTTTATGAACCATTTTGAAGGCTTCCCTCTTTAATGTTTCAAGCAGACTTTGCAATAAGAGAACAAGGATGCTGTTGGGTAAGAAATTTAAAAAGGGAAGACTTTAATAGAACATTTGTTAGCATGTGCCTAAAAGATGTATTAACACAGGTCAAAGTTACCAAATAGCTCAACCTCTCCAAAAATGTGCTTTCTTAACCCTTTGCCTAAGGCTAATTCTTAACTAATTTTTCTTCATGTAAATGACTTTGGTACCAATCTAGACCAGAAAAATCTATATGTGAAAGTATAATTAGGCCACACCTATTCAGCAGGTTTGCCTCTATTAGCATCTTGTCTTGCCTTCATTTACTCTACAAACTGAATAGGGAGTGACCACTATTGAAGTAGTTGATTCAGATTAAGACATAACTTAAAGTTGTTGGTGTTTTTCAACTCATCACAATCATGGTCTAATTAGTTGTCGTATATATCATGCTTGAAATATTTGGTGTCTGGCCTCTATTTCATTGATAATAATGATGGCTATGAAATGTTGTAGCCAGTATAATAAGGGAGAATAACATACCCAAAATTCAAGGAAGTTGTTGGTTTGGAAGAGGAATACATCATCTATTTGTGTGGCAAAAAAGCTCAATTTTTCAAGTCATGTATTTATGGTATGAAAAACTACAGACTAAACAGGAGGTAAATAACTGTAGTCTAAGCAACATGTAATTGTTTGATAAATTATATCTTCAAGACCATGGTTGTAACTGAACCCCAAATCTTGTAGCTTCTTTGATGAGATCTGAGAGAGAACTTTGTCATAAAGCTTTTCAGTCTTCATGCAGATATTAGAACATGAATAGACTTTGGAAAGAAGAGTAGACAAGTTAGACAGTGTACAACTTTGGCTGCTGCATATGTATCGGCCTTCTGCTTTAGCATGCTCCATTAGGAACATGTGAGCCCTACATATATCTTCAATGTGAACTAAAGCAATTGACCCCATTCTTGCATTTACAGCAGATAATATCCTGAAGTACTCAGTTTCACCTACATTTCAATAAAGCTTCATGTTACCATTACATTAAAAAATATTGTTTTAAAATGTCTGTGAATAAGAAATGAGACTCTTTGTTTATTTGGGATTTTCATTTATAGGTGATGTTTTACTTTTTTTTTTGTTTGTTCCATAGTTTTTTTGTTTGAATTCTTTCTTATAAGAGTTAAAACTTATGTTCTGATTGGCCTAAATTTGTGTATGAGTTTTGGCCTATTCTTCTATATTGGTTTGTTCAGGTCTCCTACATTTATGTCAATACAGTGATAATAGCTCAAAAAATATTTCTTTTATGTAGAACTTGATGTACAATCTAAAATTGCATTGTTTGTACTTCATGATGCACTTACAAAAGCACAGAGGCACACATTCTTTGAAGAACTTGTCATACAAGATACTTAAGTTCACAAATTCAGGAATTGAATGAAAGTTCTTGAAATAAATATTAAGCATACTAATTAATTGGTCACACATTTTTTCTCTAAGGATTAGCTAAGATATAGTACTTTCCTAGTAAAAATCACCTGTTAGAGGGGACAGTAGAACTTTAACACTTGTTGGTACATTAGCAGTGAAGAATGGGCCTGCAACAGTGCTTGTGACTATTGACACAAGATCAATACCGTTATCTTTTGCAAATTGAAATGCTGCATCTTCTGTGAGAAGCTTTGAAAGTGCATAAACCTGGCACCACAGAGAAAGCCCTTTAAGGAATGGAATCAATTGGGTGTAAATTGAAAGTGAAAAACCATTGAAAACATCACTTATTACCCATCCACTTGCTTGTATATTCACCACATTGTCAGGTTGAATTTGGCAAGATTCATCCACCATAGGTTTCCAGTTTCCACTGCTATCTCTGGCAGTGATGGTACTAATGGAAGATGTGAAGACAACCCTTTTCACAGAATTGGATTTCAAACAAGACTTGAGAAGGTTTATGGTTCCTCTGATAGCAGGGCCAATTATGTTTTCTTGCACAAAAGACTCTGCCAGTTCAATACAAAATATTTTTCAGTTACCATTTTAAAAATTTCAAAAGTGAAAAGTTCTTGTTCTATGTCAGGTTCATTAAAAGCACTATACATTCATGGTATTACCATTGTTTTCTTTCTCACTAACATTGAATTCCATTGAAGCAGCAACATGGAACACACCAACACACCCTTTTACAGCTTCATCGAAGCTTCCTTCTTCATTCAAATCCGCTTGGAAGAATCTCAATTGGTCACCACCACCCTTCCACAGAGACAGAAGATGCAGTGACTTTGCTTTTACATATCCACAAGAAAGTGAAGAATTGATCATAATTAACATATACAAATATTTGTATTAGACAATATCAAACATATAATAAGAAAGAATTCGATTTTGAGTTTCATTAGCCCATAGATACTACAAAAACCGTTGATCCTGAATGTCTGTTATTTTACTTTTTGTGTTTCCCTCTAAAAATAGAATGTTTTTTGCATACAAAAGAAACATAGATCTTTGATTAAAGGAATCATCTCTTTTCATGGTAGGAAGATGAAACATCTTATTAGTATAAATCACAATATAAATAAATATATTGAATTATGGGGCAAACCACTTCAATAATGTATTAAACTTCCCGGGTTAATTACTCCTTAAGATTGGTATAGTGAGATGGTATGAACATTTTGGTTTAACAATAAAATGAAACAGTGATTTTGGAAAACTTAATAATGGGTTTGTAGACTAAAGTCCAACACTAAAGGGCTCAAAGTAGTTTAGAAAGGGCAAATTCTTTCTGCACCTTCATAGATTTCTTCTGCACCTCATAAACATAAAAAAAAAAAATTCATTTGTCCTTTTTAGGTAGGTCATTTTTTTTTCTAAATTGTTTTTTTTTTGGATTGTACAGTGTTAAAGATATCTTTTATTTAAGGATTGCATAATTTAAAAAGTCATTTTTTCCATAAAAATCTTTTAAATTACACAATCTTAAAGTCATTTTTTTTATAAAAAAAACTTTTGGATTACACTATTCTAAATTATACTATCTAGAAGAAAAAAGAATTTTAGATTATGTAGTTCAAAAGTATTTTTTAAAGAAAAAAATGACTATTATCTAAAAGTAAAAAATTACTTTTAAATTGTGCAACCAAAAGATTTTCAAATTGCATAATGCAAAATTATTTTTAACTTTTGTATTGCTTAATTTAAAAAAAAAAAAAAAAAAATTTGTATGTTTATGAGAGTGTAGGATGAAGATCGATGAAGAATTGGCCTCAGCAAAGAGACCAATAATGGGCTTCTAGGAGACCAATAATTAATGGAACAAAATAGAGACCAGTAATGTTAAATGAAAAGAAAAATAAATGTTTTGCCTTCACTATAATAACAATTTTTTTAAATATTATGAAAAATAAAAATTAAGGCATTAAAATTATGCTAATTTATTATATTATTTATTTTATTTAAAATAATATTAAATTGGAGAATACTTCTTCAAATGAAAATTTAATTATCTCCTCTCTGCTTCTAAAAAATTCAATTCTTACACATATTTCTAGAAACACACAGATTGTATCTCGATATCTGACAATCATAATCTTTTCAAAAAATGTAGCATTATTGATTTCTAGATAACTCCGAGAGAATATGATTTTAAGGAAATTTGTGTGCGTTTGAGCAATTTTTTAGCTAAACACTAAGCTTGGAAATTATATAATTCTCATATAATTTTTATAATAGGTAAAACTTAAAAACCATTAAGTATTATTTTAGAAACTAAAATAACGATTTAAAAAATAAAATTGTTGCATCCTAAGTAACTTTCTGTAATTATAAGCACCTTATGAGATGGAAAATGAAAAATTCTGGAACTTTGGCCATTTGAATATAAGAGAACTCACCCATCTTATCTCCATCATCTTACATCACCGTTCAAATTCTAAAATCTTCGATTACTAATTAACATGTTCAGTTCTCACCCTTTTCTTCTTGGCTTCAGTTGATAAAATCTTTTACTATAATGAATCAGTGACAGTAACAAGCATTAAATTTGACCCTTTACTACAAAAATGGAGAAAAACTGATAAAAAAAAAAACTTGTGTTTGAAAAATTGACTTCTATCAAAATCTACCATACGTCATGAATCATGGTTCTCTATCATGAACAATCAAATTCTTCTGATATCACCTCTCACAAATTCAAAATCAAAGATTATGGAAAATACAAAAAGTAACCTGAATATTCTATGTAGTATTGGCACAGTTCCAAGTAAAAAATATGTCGAATGTTATAATTGATCTAATAATATCAGTGAATGATACTATCTCTATATCAGTGAATGAGTTTTTAAAGTAAATTCATTCATTCCTTATTTATCCTAATAAAATAACTTGTGTTTCAACCAATAATTTTCTCACGATAAGTTCTAATTCTTTCTCTTGTACTAGTTTAATTTTGGAAGAACAGAAAAAGATTAGAGAAGAATACTAACCAGGATCTCTAACAGTGGCATGAACTGTGCAACCCTTTTGAAGAAGAGCTTCCACTAACCATGAGCCAATATACCCTGTGGAACCTGTGACACAGTATTTGGCTCTAGGAGCAACTTCTCCTTTGTTTTTCACCATCTTCAGCACTTCCTCCATTCCCTTTTTTACTCTTCAAACCCTTGCAAACTAAACCACCCTGATGGAAGGAATCCTTTATATGAAAGAGCATCTGGTAAGGTAAAGTGTTTGATCTATATTGATTCTCTATTTAATAATGTAACTATCATTATAAATAGTATATAGGTAGTAGGCAAGCACCAAGCACACAAGTAGGCAAGTGCTGTAAAATAAATAAGACAAAATCATCCCTTTTAGCATTAATAGGCATGTTTCAAAAAACCCTTTTTCTATAATAACTTTTCTACTGTCTAAAATTACTTTTTATGCATATTTTTCACTAAAAAAAATCATCAAATAAAAATTAAAAATTTAGAAACTATTTTAAAACTAAAAAAAAAAATTAATTTCTAAATTAATTTTTATTATTATTAAATAATTTCTAATTTAGTATCTAATTAGCAAATAAGATTTTAACTATAATTATTTAGATTCTAAATTTGGTAGAAAAAACATTAATTGTTAATTAAATATCAATTTAAAAACCATTTAATAATAATAAAAACTAATTTAGTTACTATAGCAACTAATTATTTTTTGTCTTTAAAATTAGTATCTATTTCATGATATTTTTTTTAGTGATTTATAGAAACGGATGATTTTTAATTTATATATTCTAATTAGTTTTAGTTTATAAAAATGTTTACTGAAAAATACTCTAGCATGTTTTTAAAATGAGAGTTGTTCATAAAAAAAATTAAAATAAAAATTAATTTTAAAAATTAAAATAATTAATTTTATAATGAGTAAATTAAAGATTATTTTATAAATTAAAAAATTATTAATATTTAAAATAATTTTTATTATTAATAAAAATATTATAAAATAATTTTTAAATTAATATTTAATTATTAAAATTTTATTTATTAGTTACTTATATTTTAAATTAATCTTTTTTATTAATCTTTTTTATTAATTTAAAATTTAAAATATTAGTAGTAAAATTTTAATAACTAATTTAAATATCAATTTAAAAATTATTTTATAATATTTTTATTAATAATAAAAATCGTTTTAAATATTAATAATTTTTAATATCGAAATAATATTTAAATTAATTATATAGTAATTAATATTTTTAGTTTCTAAATTTAATTATTATTTATTAATTTTTTATAATAATAATTTAAAAATTAAAAAAAATATTATTTTTATCATAGAAAAATGAAAAGATGGGTTACATTTTCAATCAACCTTTTGATCATTAGATGCATATGGTGTTTTCCATCTTTCAAATATCATGACTATGATGTGATGATATGTATTGAGACCAAAATGTGATTTAAATGGAAATGAAGTGATATCAATATTTTTTTCTTTTATCGACAAAGAAAAAAATTTCATTTATGTAACATACATACTCTTCATGAATTTTGTAACTGCGATTGACCCATTTTTGTTTTCTTTTTCTTTTATAGACTAATTTTATTAATCACATATATAAATGTAATAGAAATGGCTAGACTTCATACTACAGGAAAAGAAAATTCGAGAACTCTTTAGCAGGATCTGAGCCTTACAAATTTTCAGTAAGTTTACTAGACACATCCTTGAAGAAAAAGAAAATTACAATAAATTTTATTCATAAAATTAAATAAATAATAATAACAATAATAATAACTTAAAAAATAAATACATAATAATATAATTAACTTTTATTTTTTGAAGTTTTAGGATATCAACATAACCGGCAAAGTTACTCCTTCTATTCAAATTGTTTTAAAATTATCGCATATTAGTTGAATTGAAGTTAATGTTAATGGTGTAAATAGAGATTGTTCGTTCAAGAGATACGGTTTGTTCAGAAATTTTTAAAGGTAGTCGGAGTAACTATATTGGTAACTTTTTTATTTATTGTGTAACTCTACTTTTTTGTTTATGTCAAATTTTTCTCTCTCCTTAGGTTCTTCCTTAAAATCTGGTGAGAAAATGGAGTTTAAAATATTACATGTCTTTCATAGGAAATTATTAAACTAAAAAAACTATAAATCTTAGGAAGAAGAATTATTGTGTATCTTATTCTTTTTTATGATATAGTTTATGTAATAACATATGTTTGATGAATTTTAAAGTTTCTTAGTCTATATGAAATGTCAAAGTTTATAATAATCTCTAATAAAGATTTTATAATAATAATTCTTAAAAGAAAATGTAAAACTCACATTTATGTATAATTTAATTAGAAATAACTAGTAGATTTTATAAAAAAAAATATGATGTTCTAACTATACACAACCATATAATAAGAAAAATGAAGACTTACGGTTTATTTATGAACTTATTTATAAATATAGATTTAATGAAATTTTTGTTTATCTTTATAAACCCAATCAAAATGATAACTATGTGATAAAAGAATGTATAAGACATATTCGGAAAGACTATCAACTCATCATAATATAATTCATCCCAATCCAGTAGTTATGTTAATTTATATTTAGTCAAATAAGTTATTTATGTATGTTTACTTCAGTTACTATAAGAAAATTAATAAACAAAAAATAATTTTAAAAATAAAAATAAATAAATTAAATTATATATTATTTTAAAGATTAATAAAATTATTAATATTTAAAAAATATATTTAATTAAATATTAATTTAAAAATTATTTATTTATAAATAAAAAATAATTTAAATATTAATATTTTTATTTTTAAAATAATATTTAATTTAGTTAATTTAATAGTTAGTTAAAATTAGTTTTTATTTAATATTTTTTTAGTGGAATAATTTTTTTTAATAACTGGATATACTTAATATTTGTATTGAAAATTTGTTGTATTAAGTTAAAGATAATAATGAAATAATGAACGGTAATAGTGGAATAATGATGATAGTGGTAGAGACCAGAATAACAATTA
This sequence comes from Phaseolus vulgaris, assembly GCF_051622355.1. Taxonomy (NCBI): domain Eukaryota; kingdom Viridiplantae; phylum Streptophyta; class Magnoliopsida; order Fabales; family Fabaceae; genus Phaseolus; species Phaseolus vulgaris. The sequence goes on from NC_143508.1 coordinate 36,947,913, forward strand.
TAAAATTATATTATCAATAATGTGTTGGTTGAATATAAAAATGTTAAACAGCATAACCGGTGGTTATGACAGAAAAATAAAGTTCCCACTAAGAACCATGTGGTGGTGAAAGCAAAAAAGTCTTTCAATATATTTTTATTTATTTTGGAATCAAATTTTGAATTTAGGTGTTGGACCAGAGCGCTCAGAGCTCAACACTTGGAGGTTGGAACTCAGCACTTGTCATAGACAGATCAGCTCGACTTTTGGTTCTGGTTGGCAAGTCATGTGATGGGATCCCAAATGTATGTATTAACCTTTTTAGTAGGTTTACTGCAACCTTGCGTACACAAGGTCTAGTGACCAACAAGGGGTATTTATGGACCTAGGGGTGTGCTTAGTGTGCATGAGGTCTAACTCAAGTAAAACATTTTCTTTTAAACCTAAGCCCATGTGTGTTAGGTCACGTAAAAGCTTAAGTTGCATGTATGATGCGTAGCGCCACGTTGAGGGTGCCTACGTAAACAGACTGGACCCTTGATGCTGGTACATGAATTGATACCCTGGTGGTTATTCTGTTATGATTTTATGCACTCCAAGGAGGAAAGATTTTGTTCGGTTGCATCTCCAAGAGAGGGTGCCCTTGAACAAAATATTTTCTTGTTAAGTATGCTTTTCAGTTGAGATTATATTCTCGTGAGGAAAAGCTGTTACAAGAGATAAACTATTAAAATGGACTTGAGATCCCAGGTAAAGGTACGCCGTTTCTAAGACTAACACTAATTACTTCTTGTTTCTTATAAGCCCTGTACTTACTTGATCGTCGGAGTGCAATCAACGGGTAGGGCCCCCTCTGTCTCAACGAAGCCGCGTTCCAACGAAACAAAAGGAAGAACAAATTCCAACAGAGATAGACAGAGCCAGAGCTTGTCACTAGGATCAACCGACGAGCATGTCAACCGACATGAACATTTGGTGCCCACTGTGGGGCCTGATAAAACCAAGTCCTACCCGTAATTAAGTTGAAGTTCCTGGACGTAATTGTTGGGTCTATTAATGTCTAAGTTCAAGAGGGGAGGGGTGAATTGAACATATAAAATTTTCGCAAGCACAAACTGTTTTCAGTATATCAGAGGTAAAAGAACAGATTGATTAGAATGAACAAAATTGATTCTTCAAAACTGTCTAACACAAACAGAACTGCACCAGATTGGGATTAAGGCCAGATAGTGAAAGATAGCTAAATCAGATTGGTTCACTTTTAACAGTTTTGAAGAACACACACTATACCAAAAGAACAATCAAATTTATTCAACACAAAGCTTTAAGGACAATGAATCTTTTACATGAATTTTATGAAGAAACCTATTAGTTCTTAATTCAATTGCAAACTTATATTTAAAAGCTTTGTTTATGATTAGAGAACTTTTCCAGATTAAGAAGAACAGTTTTTATTAAGCCCAGAATTAACAGATTTGATTTCAAATGAACAGATTTCGTTCTTGACAGAATTAAGCAAAACCAGAAACAAGTGCAGGGATGAGAAGAGAAACACAAGAGTTTTTATACTGGTTCACTCATCAAGAGCTACGTCCAGTTCACCTTACTCCAAGGTGGAATCCACTAAAACAGATACAATCAATTACAACATACACAGCAGTTCTTGAACCCTACAAGAACTTCAACAAACACTGCTGAAAAACACTATTCCGGCACACTTTGCACTCCAAGAAACCCTATCAAGAGTGACTAACACTTATACCTATTACAAGAATGAATAAGGGAAAGATTACACCTGAAATTGTGTTGCAAGAACATAAACCAGTTGTTCTATTTGCTCAAAGACAGTACCAACACCTTCATCCAGCACAAGGTTCTTTAAGAACAAGCACACATCTCTTTCTATTGAAGAAACCTTTGCAAAACCTTTCCAATTCTCTTCCTCACACAAGAAATGTTTTATCTCTGTTAAAACTGTGATTGCGCAGCATCCCTTCATGTGAGAAGGGCATTTTATTTTATAGAGAACAGTTTCTAACCACTTTTCAAAAAACAGTTTCAGAGCAGTTTTAAAACAACAGATTGATTCTAAAAACAACATGTTAAATGTTAACAAAACTGCCAGCTCAACTTAACTGAAATAACAGACTGAGCTTTATCTTTGGTGCCTTAACTAAATTTCGAAAAACCTTTCAACAGAGCAAAAATAAACCTATTGTTTCTCAAGGAAACAGATTTATTTTTGTACTGAATCAAACCTTTTAAGAAAACTTTAAAAAGCTTTTCCGAAACCATTTAACCACATCATGTGCGTGATCTTACTACCTTGATTTGGCATCTAGGATGGGTCATGCAGCAAAAGGCAACCTTGAATACACACAAACCTAAAATACAGGATCATCTAAGACACATTGCAACCTTCAAAGCAAACTAGCTAAAGACTACATCAAACACACCAATGCAAGGTAGAGATGAGCTTCATCCATCTCCAACAGTAATGAGGAATACAAGACAAGGTTCGGTAGGATCTAAAGGAAGCGACAATCCCACAATGCAGCAACTTATGGAGACTGTGAAGGCTCTTCAGTAGGCGATAACAACATCTAGAGCTAAACAGGAAAGGCTCATGGCGGAGACTTGAGCCGAGAAGGTGCTCAGGAAAGACCCACTCATGGCGGAGATAGATGCGTCACAAGCAAGTAATGAGGAGTTATGCAAAACCAATGAGGAGTTGCGTAAGGATTTACAACAGTTGGGCGAACGCTCCACAGGGGAGCGAGGCTCGACTATTCAAACAAGGGCTCGTCCCATGGCTATTCTCACAGGCGTTTATGGACGCTGTCATACCAGCTAGTTTCATAACGCCCAAGATTGTTTTTACAGGTACAAAAGACCCTAAGGCCCATCTCACAACATTCAATGCTCAGGTGATGATTTCAGGAGGAACGGACGTTATGCATTGCAAGATGTTTATGGGCACGTTTACATGCACGATGCTACAGTGGTTTGTTGGCCTCCCAGACAACCACATCACCTATTTCGATCAATTTTCTGGATTGTTGAGGGAGCAATTCATCGTCAACCAAGGTCAACCGCCTGTCCCTTTCGACCTCTTCGGTGTGAAGCAAAGACAAGGAGAACCTTTGAAGGATTTTTTGAACAAGTTTGGGGAGTTCGTAGTGAAGCTCCAGACTCAAGATGAGGTCCTGATGATCCATGCCTTTGGGCAAGGGATCATGTCAGGACCATTCAGTGACTCGCTGATAAGAAATCGAGCGAGAACGTTTGGGGAGATCCGACGACGGGATGTCGCCCACATCGTCGCAGAAGAGGTTGTAACAGTGAAGCACGGTAGCACATACCCAGGGCAGGCCAAGCCCAAAGAAAGAAGTTGAGCTTAACCAATGAGAGTGCATGAAGCTGTGACCGAGAAGAGGTCAGACACATGGCGAACACCTTACGCACCAAGGAAGAGCCAACCCAGAACAAAGGCGAGAGATGACTTGCCTTTCCGACCAAAGTTCAGAATGGCGTACAAGGAACTGTTGGCCATGTTGAGAATGGCAGACAAGCTAAGGTTCCCCTCGAAATCTGATAGGAACTTGGGACCGCGAAAGGAGATCTGGTGTGAGTTCCACAAAGCCTTCGGGGATGATGTGGAGCACTGTATAACCCCAGGCTACCAGTTAGCAGGATTGATAAAAGATGGGTTCTTGAAGGAATACCTGGAAGGGAGCCAGGAAGGATCGAATGAGGAGCTTCCTCTAGCGAACCAGGGGCATGAAATACTTGTGCACGACGAGATTAATACTATCTCAGGAGGATTTTCAGGAAGGGAATGTTGCGCTTCCAAACGTAAGAAGTATGCGAGGGAAGTGGTGAAGGTAGAGGCGCGAGAACCTGATCAGCCGGCCGAGCCCGACCTCTACTTTACAAGGGCTGATTTGGGAGACGTAGTTCTACATGAGGACGACCCAGTAGTGATCTCGGTCCTCACAGTGGGAATAAGAGTACATAGGGTTCTCATCGACCAAGGGAGCTTGGCCGACGTGATGTTTTGGGTGACTTTTAATAAATTGCAGTTGTCACCTGACCAGCTGAGACCATACGACAGCTGCTTATTTGGTTTTGCTGGAAATCAGGTGAAGGTAAGGGGGCATGTGGAGTTGAGGACGAATTTCTAGGATGGCACCTCATCTCGCACAATTACTATAAGGTATTTAGTTGTTAACGCGGTTTCGACTTATAATATGCTTTTGGGCAGACCCTCCTTGAACATGTTAGGTGCGGTGGCCTTGACAAGGCACATGAAGATGAAGTCGCCCTCCCTTGAGGGAGGGGTAATCGTCACCAAGTCTAACCAGAAGGTGGTGAGGAAATGTTATGAAAACAGCCTGAAGAGGAGAAGGGTAGTATGCACGGTCACCACCCAAGCCCAAGGACCTGATGTAACCACCCAAACACAGATCACCAGCGAGAGGCGACCTGAGCCCGTTGGTAAGGAGAGAGAGATCAAAGGGAAGTTGTTCAGGCTTGGCTCATCACTAGGTCAGGAGATGCAAGATCAGATTGTCGAAGTGATAGCGAGGCACGTGAACGCTTTTGCATGGACTGTCGCAGATATGCTTGACATCGACCCTGACTTCTTGTGCCATAGGCTCACTATGGATAAGAAGGTCAGGCCAGTAATACAAAAGAGAAGGAAGTTCAATGAGGAGAGACGTTTGGTCATCAAGGAAGAAACCCAAAAGTTTTTGAGGGCTGGCCACAAAAGTGAAATCCAGTACCCTGAATGGCTACCAAATGTCGTGTTGGTAAAGAAGGCCAGTGGAAAGTGGAGAATGTGTGTCGACTTCACAAACTTGAATAAAGCCTGTCCTAAGGATTCATACCCGCTACCCAACATTGATTCATTGGTGGACAACACTTCGGGTTGCCGACTTCTGAGATTTCTAGATGTGTTCTCGGGGTAAATCAGATCCGCATGCACCCCTGCGATGAGAGCAAGACCACGTTCATGACGGAGTTCTCCAGCTATTGTTACAAAGTCATGCCCTTCGGGCTAAAGAATGTCGATGCTACCTATCAGAGATTGATGGATAGGATTCTCGCCCCCATGATTGGGCGAAATGTGCAAGCATATGTGGACGACATGGTCATCACCTCGGAAGAGAAGGACCAGCACGTCGCCGACTTGGAGGAGCTATTCGCTACAATAACTAAGTATGATATGAAATTGAACCCAGGAAAGTGTGTATTTTAGAGGTAGGGAAGTTCCTTGGGTTCCTGCTCACTGAACGGGGGATAGAAGTGAACCCAGACAAGTACGCAGAAAACATAGGAATGAGAAGCCCTGCCACGGTAAAGGAAGTGTAACAGTTGACTGGACGCATGGCCGCCCTGTCCCGGTTCTTATCAGCAGAAGGAGATAAGGGGTACCCTTACTTCCAGTGTTTGAAGAAGAACAACCGCTTCACATGGACTCACGAATGTGAAGAGGCGTTCCTCAAGTGGAAGGAGTACCTAGCTAGCCCGCCTGTCCTTTGTAATTTGCTACGATGTACTCTCATTCGTCTCTATTTTGCAGTTATAGATCGAGCGATCAACTCGGTCATTGTTCAAGAGCAGGATCAGGTTCAGAGGTCCATATACTTCGTGAGCAAGGTGCTGTAGGTGCCCGAGGTACGGTATCAGGCCATTGAGAAGGTGACTTTGGCAGTGGTGTTCACGGCTTGTTGACTCCATCACTACTTCCAAAGCTTCATAGTGATCGTCATGACTGATCTCCCATTGCGCAAGGTCCTCCAGAAGCCTGATGTAGTAGGACGGATGGTGCATTGGACAGTTGAGCTATCTGAGTTTGACGTACAGTACGAACCCAAGGGGCATATCAAGGGCAAGGTATATGCTGACTTTGTAGTAGAACTCTCCTCAGAAGCCATCCAGGTAGACGGAGGAGATTTTCAGTGGGTCTTCTCTGTAGACGGATCCTCCAACCAGCATGGTAGCGGCGCTAACATCATTTTGGAGGGACCCAATGGACTGTTGATTGAGCAGGCCCTTAGATTCGCTTTTAAGGCCAACATTAACCGGGCTGAGTACGAAGCGCTGGTAGCTGGGATGTTGTTGGCCAAAGAGTTGAGCGCTTGATGTTTGCTAGTAAAAAGTGACTCGTTGCTAGTAACCAGGCAGGTCACAGGTGAATACCAAGTCAACGATCCACAGGTGACTTCATACTTAAGGTACGTTACACTCTTGAGGGAAACTTTCCCCACGTTCGAATTAGTGCATGTCCCGAGGGAGCAGAATGCCCGAGCAGACTTGTTGGCCAAACTGGCAAGCTCAGGCAAGGGAGGTTGGCATCTATAAATATAACAAATAGAAGGCACTTCCAGGGTAAGTTTTAAAAAAAATTCAAAAAGAAAAAAATTCAAATTTTAACTAAAAATAGCAAGCTGAAACTCATTCTGGGAGTGACAAGTGGCACTCTATATGACTTACACGTTTACAAAATCTCATTTCTTTAAATACTATCTTTCTTTATATACACTTTCAGCCTTTCTCTCTCCTATTACTCAACTTCTCCGATCTCTCTTCGTTTTCCCTTGCATTTGGTTTCTTCTTCTCTGGGTTTCCTTTATAGTTCTTCATTTCTGGGTTCTTCATTTCAGCCTTCTCCTTCTCCAGGTGACTATTTCTTCCGTTATGTGGATTCTGTTCATCTCATTTACGATTTCTTTGTTCCACCGCATAAATATGAAAACTTATTTTGTTTTTCTTATCAAAGTTTCGTTCTTTTCATGTTTCTGATGAATTTTTTTATTCTTTGGGTTTCCTGCACCGATCTTCTCTGGGTTTCCTGCGGTTCTCTCCTATTTCTCCAGGTTATTATTTCTTCTTTTTGGGTTTTTCTTATCAAAGTTTCGTTCTTTTCATGTTTCTACCGTTTATTTTCCTCTTTGTTGTTCACATGGTTGATTCTGTGTTTTCTCATTTACGATTTCTTTGTTCCACAGCATAAAAATGAAATATTTTTTGGTTTTTCTTATCAAAGTTTCGTTTTTTTCATGTTTCTGATATTTTTTTTATTCTTTGGGTTTCCTGCACCGATCTTCTCTGGGTTTCCTGCGGTTCTCTCCTATTTCTCCAGGTTATTATTTCTTCTTTTTGGGTTTTTCTTATCAAAGTTTAGTTCTTTTCATGTTTCTACCGTTTATTTGCCTCTTTGTTTTTCACATGGTTGATTCTGTGTTTTCTCATTTACGATTTCTTTGTTCCATAGCATAAAAATGAAATATTTTTTGGTTTTTCTTATCAAAGTTTCGTTTTTTTCATGTTTCTGATGATTTTTCTTCTTCTTTGGGTTTCCTGCACCGATCTTCTCTGGGTTTCCTGCGGTTCTCTCCTATTTCTCCAGGTTATTATTTCTTTTTTTTGGGTTTTTCTTATCAAAGTTTAGTTCTTTTCATGTTTCTACCGTTTATTTGTTTCTTTGTTGTTCACATGGTTGATTCTGTGTTTTTTTGTTACTTTTGACAGCATCAAAATGATATTCATCTACATTTCAGTTTCTGCACCAACCGGTAGTGGAAGTGGAATGGATTTTCAAGCACCAAGGTGAGATCTTTTCCTTCCTCGATTTTTCTGTCATCATTTTTTTTTTCCATTTTTCACTTTGCTGTTGATTTAATATTTTCTGGAGTTTTTCCATCTACATTTCAGTTTCTGCACCAACCGGTAGTGGAAGTCGAATGGGATTTTCGTTCATATCAACCATGTTCAAGCACCAAGGTGGATTTTGTTCATCTCATTTACGATTTCTTTGTTCCACCGCATAAAAATTAAATATTTTTTTGTTTTTCTTATCAAATTTTCGTTCTATTCATGTTTCGACCGTTTATTTGTTTCTTTGTTGTTCACATGGTTGATTCTGTGTTTTTTTGTTACTTTTGACAGCATCAAAATGATATTCATCTACATTTCAATTTCTGCAGCAACCGGTAGTGGAAGTGGAATGGATTTTCAAGCACCAAGGTGAGATCTTTTCCTTCCTCTGTTTGTCTGTCCTCATTTTTGTTTTCCATTTTTCACCTTGCTGTTGATTTAATCTTTTCTGGAGTTTTTCCATCTACATTTCAATTTCTTCAGCAACCGGTAGTGGAAGTGGAATGGGATTTTCGTTGATATCCATCTTTTTTTCAGCATCAAGGTGAAATCTTTTCCTTCCTTGGTTCTCATTGTTTATTTTTTTTGCTGATAAAATCTTTAATGGTGTTTTTTTGTGTTTATTTCATAAATCTCATACATGTGTTTATTTTCTTTTAGGATCTTTATCATAAGGCCAAAAAAGCTTCTGTTAAATTTGGTTGTGGATGGAGTAAATTTTGTCAGATACATGCACTGTGTGAAGACCACAAATTGATCTTTGAAAGTGGACTAACCCCAATTCCTATGATGGTGTTGTTAGTGCTTCAAAATTCAATATTGTATTCAGAATTTATTTATAGATAGATGTAATTTCCAAATTGTTGTAATGTCGAGTATAGAAAATTAATTCTTTACTTTATTTTGGTTATCAATTTTGTTTTAAATTTTTATTCGCATTAATGTACTCCAGACAAACTTTAATCATAAGATTATTCGCATTATATTATTATTCAAAATTCAAATTCAAATTCGAAATTCAAATTCAAATCTATAAATACATTTAAAAGTCCAAGATCATTAATTAACTTTTTGATTCATATCTTCTTCTGAATCATATCTTCTTTTTCTGACTTATTTTGCTGCTGCCGCACACTTATTTTCGAATTCCAAGATTATTATTATTATTATTATTATTAATCTGCAAATATTTAATTTTTGATATTTTCAAATTGTTTAATTCCAAGATCATTAATTACCTTTTTGATTCATATATTCTTTTTTCTGACTTCCCACTTATTTTCAATTCCCAGATAATCTTCAAATCTATAAATACATTTAAAAGTCCAAGTTCATTAATTACCTTTTTGATTCATATCTTCTTCTGAATCATATCTTCTTTTTCTGACTTATTTTGCTGCAGCCGCACACTTTTTTTCGAATTCCAAGATTATTATTATTATTATTATTATTATTAATCTGCAAATATTTAATTTTTGATATTTTCAAATTGTTTAATTCCAAGATCATTAATTACCTTTTTGATTCATATATTCTTTTTTCTGACTTCCCACTTATTTTCAATTCCCAGATAATCTTCAAATATTTAATTATTCATATTTTCAAATTTTACAATTCCAAAGATCATTAATTACCTCTCTGATTCATATCTCTTTTTCTGACTTCTCTGCTTCTGCACAGTTATTTCCAATTCCCAGATTATTAATTACCTTTTTATTCATATATTCTTTTTCTGACTTCTCTGCTTCTGCCCCACTTATTTCCAATTCCCAAACATTTATAGATTCATATTTTCAAATTTTACAATTCCAAGATCATTAATTACCTTTCTGATTCAAATCTTCTTTTTCTGACTTCTCTGCTTTTGCACACTTATTTTCAATTCCCAGATTATTATTATTAATAATCTTCAAAAATTTAATTTTTCAAATTTTCAAATTTTACAATTCCAAAGATCATTAATTACTTTTTTATTTGTATCTTCTTTTTCTGACTTCTTCTACACACTTATAATTCCAAGATTATTATTATTACTAATAAACTTCAAATATTTAATTTTTCAGATTTTCAAATTTAAAAATTTAAAAATTTCAACAACATTATTAACATTAATTACCTTTTTTTTATTCATATCTTCTGCCACACAATATTTGGGATTCCAAGATTATTATTATTATTACAAATGTCAAATTTTAAAATTTGAAATTTCCGATTATTTCAAATTTTTAAATTTTAACAAATACCATTAGAATTTAAAATTTATAAATATCAAATACCATTAAATACATGATTGTGGTTTTCCTGTACTCCTTTGATTGTTATTTCAGCTCCATGTGAAGTTAATTTATTTTTGTTTGGGTTTGTTTTCTTAATAGTCAAGTTAGGATCACAGGTTTGTGGTTAACAATGAGGCCGAAAGGGAATAAAGGTTTCATCTTTTGTCTTTTTTCAGAGAAAGTGTTAAGAAAGTTTGTATTATAGATAGATTCAAGTCAAACATATTCCATTTGGTTCAAAACTTTTCTAAACTTTTAAGATCTGACATGTTCATCCTAAATCCTTAATCTAACATCCTCCCATTTTCATCCTAAATCCTTAATCTAACATGTTCCCACATAAAAATGAGGGGTACATAATAATAGTCAAATATTTTCATTCCTTGAAGTCATCTTTATCATCAAGGGGAATTGGTTTGTTCCTCCAAAACACAGCAAGAATACTCTCACCGAGCTGCATGAAACCATACTTTCAGTAAACTTAGATCTGATTTTAAACCTTTACCCGCGTGCGTTGTATTGGTTTTTTTGTTTCTATTACCTTCTTGGCTTAAGTCATTAATGTTGTTCTGTGTTCTTTGTATCCAACCTTTTCTCTTCTTTGATTTCCTTTCCTTTTTCATGAATCTGTCAACCCCACAGCTACTTTCAGAGGTTTGTATCTTCATTTTCCTGTTTTGCTAAGTAAGTATTAAAAAGTTTTCATTTTTTCAAATATCATTTTGTAGAGATCTGATTTGGTTCTTTTGTTTTTATTACCTGATTATGTTAAGTCATTATCTCACTTTTTCTCCTCTTTCAGTTGTTTACGGTTTCAGTAATCTGTCAACGGCACCGCTACTTTTATAGGTTTGTTTCTTGATTTTCATGTTTCAAATTGATTCCCCAGTATATCAAGCACCAAGGAAAGACTTTTTCCTTCTTTCGTCCGCATGCAAAAGCAAGAGTCTATGGTTATATGAAATTGGTAAGATTTCTCTGTTAGGGTTTCCACTTTTTGTCTATCTGTGTATTATTTCAGAAATTTCAAAGTAAGGGTTTTTTTTGCTAAACAAGAATCCTCTTTTTCAAATCTCCTTTGAAAACGTACCTAAAATTCCATTTCTTTGCAAAGTAGGGTTTTCCGATCATGCTAGCAATTTAAAAAATTGTGTACTTTCAACCTTACTTTTCAAATTCAAACCACAATTTCATTAATCGCAATCCTTGAAGTTGAAATATTTGCCCTTTTTACAGTTTCGATTTTTTATAGGCTTAATCTCTTCTGTATGAAACCTGACATGCTTAACTTTGTTTTTGTCATTCATTGAAATTGTAAATTTGTTTTTTTGATATTTTTGAAAATAATTCCTTACCACCTCCTCAGTATATATGGGTATGTTTTGTGTTTCACATTGACCATTGCATTCTACATTTTCCTTTTACTCAAAGGTCACCCTTACAATGTCTGTGTCAAGACAAAATACAAATTGTGTGAAAGATGTTAATCCACAAAGTGAAAATTGGATCTTGATAGCAAGGGTTATACATTTGTGGTTTGTTTCTGATTTCAAGAAAACAAAGTTTCCATTCTCCATGGAAATGGTCATACAAGACAAAGATGTAAAATACTTTATCATTTTCTTTCATATTTTTTTTATTACAGTTTAATGTCATTTTTATTAATCATGCTTAATGTTTGTTGCTATCTTTCAGGGTGATAGAATTTATGTTTCCGTTAGAAGAACTCTAATTTATAAATTTCAAAATGATATTTTTGAGGATAAAGTTTATTCCTTCAATTTCTTTAGTGTGTCTACTAATTCAGGATCTTATCGCACTACCTGTCACCAATACAAAATCAATTTTCAGTTTGGAACCAAAGTAAGCTCTATTGGTAATGATCTGGTCTCATGTCCAAAACCTCATTACACACCAATTTCTGTGTTAAAGGCGCCTGGATTTGATACGGACTACTTAGTCGGTTAGTAATATTCTTTTACTTCAACAGATTTCTTTGAACATGTTTTTAAATGAATATGTTTTTACAGATGTTATTGGAATATTAACTGGTGTGGGAACTGAAAGAGAGCTGAATAGATCAGGGTCAACAACTAAGTTAAATGCAATTTCTATTGAAGCTGATGGGTAAGCTAATATTTTGTACCATAACTAATCCAAAATATTTGTTCTTACAATTGTAATTTTAATTTACAACAGCTACCGCATTGAGTGTACTTTATTTGGTAACTATGTTGATGAGCTCAATGCATTTCTGTCATCTGGAGAGCTGGAAAATATTGTCATCAGTGTGCATTTTGCTAAAGTCAAAATTTTCCAGGGTATGTCAAGTGTTGAATTTCTAATTTATTTATATTTTTTATTTTATTATTTTATTTACATTATATTTTAATTTTAATGTAGACAAGGTTTTTATACAAAATTGCTTGGAATGCACGAAAATAATATATAATGATAAGTCCAAAGATGCAACCGAACTCAAGAAAAGGTTAGTTTAATATATTATTTTTCGATAATTAAAATGTATGAACCTTTCTAACTACAACTTTTACATCTGTAGGATGATTGAAAGTACGGATTCTCCTACACAGGGACTCAGTCAATTGTGTGACTCTGGAAAACATAATGTTGAGGATGAATTCATCACCTTCATTCATAGAAATACTATTCAAGGCCTGAAAGATTGCAAAGAGGTATTACTAATGTTTTTTAACAGTGTATTGAAATCGATTATTAATATTTGAAGATCATTTTTTTTCTTTTTACAGGAAAGCACTTTTGTTATCTTAGCTACAATAAAACATATTGTGGCTGATGACGATTGGTGGTACACAGCTTGCTTATGCGGTAAAACTGTTTACCCTGATTCCAAAATGTTTTTTTGTGAGAAATGTAACAAACATGTTATCAAAGTCCAACAGAGGTAGTGTTTGTACTTGCATGAATTTATTTTTAATTACATATTACATATTTCTTAATACTTATTACTTATTATATTATTATATTAATTATTTTTACTTATTTTAATTAATAATTTGTTAATAATTAACTATTAATTATTTTCGTTAAATTATAGATATAATTTGTAAACCTTTTATGTATTTTATATTTTAGGTATAAGCTGAAGCTGCGAGTGATTGATGAAACGAATTCTACGACTTTCGTTCTATTTGACAGGGATGCCACTACGCTGATCAATAAATCTTGCGCCGAATTATTTGAAAGTCATGATAAGGTAAATTATCGAACCATGCATTTGTTTATTTATGCATATAAGAAAAGGTTATTATATTAATTGATATTTTTTTTTAATATTTAGAACGGTGATTCTGGTGTACTACCAAAAGACTTTGATCTTTTGATTGACAAAGCTGTGTTGTTTAAAGTTGGTTGTGTTAAAGATCAATCTCTTAGGTTTGATCAATCATTTCGTGTCAAAAAAGTTTGTATTGATGATAGTACTATATAAAGGTTTTGTGAAGGTCGTGTTGAAAATGTGGTATGTTTCCTAATTTGAGTGTATTCTTACTTACATTTTACCCTTAAATTGGTTATTTATACTGTTTTTGCTTAATTTAATTTACTTATCATTTTGTGAAGGAACTTCATTCTCAGAAGAAACGACTGTGTACTATTAAAGATGTCCAACAGGATAAGTCTTCTGTACCACTTTCTCAGGTAATTATCATTTAAAGTATTAACTTAAAAAAGTGAATAATTTACTCTTACTAATATATTTTGCTATCATCGCAGGATTTATTTAATAAATTCTCCACTGAAGCTGCTGAATTGCAATCTAAAACTATTGATTTAGGCAGTGATAGTGTGTTAGGTACTGCTACTGAATTTGTTGCTCCACGGGTTACAAGAGATTTTGCTTCACCTGCTCACACACCTGATGATGATATCCCGCTTAGGGTATTAAGGAAAAATATCAAGATCGAAAAGGGAGTACTATAATTTCATACTATTTCTCTAACGTTTTGTAACTTGAATGATCTATTTTCATGTATTGTAGGCTTTCTTTAATTTCTATGTAGAACATGTTATGATGTATTAGTACAATTCTATTTTTAAATCTCTTTATGTAATATTGTTAGTTTCATATGTTGACATTATCTTTGAGGTACGTACTGATTTTATAGTTCATTTTGAAGTTGTTATATTTTTGTTTTTTTTTTCAATTTTATGTCTACATTTTAATTTATTTAATGAGTTTGTTTTTGTGTAATTCATATTTATTGCATACTTTTTGTAACTCTATTTTGTAACAATGGTTCTTTCATTAAATATCAGAATCGTAATGGTAAGTGCCTCAACTTTTACTTTTTCTTTAATTCATAAATTTATATAGAATTATATAATATTTTAATAATTATAATTTGTGTTTTTTTTGTGAAGGTTATTGAAATATTGTTTTCCTTTCCTAGGGAATTTTTTCCTTTATTACAGGTATTGTTTTCCTTTATTAGAGATATTCTTTTTTTCGTCAATTCATTTTTTATACATAATATCTTAGTATGTGATAAAAAATAAATCTTTGTGTAATGATATGTGTGTCCTTACGAGAAAGATTTTTTAAAAAAAAAAATTCACCTTACACTCAACCTCTAAGGATTCAAACGGATATAGAGGATAGCATTAACTACGTGTCAGAGCAATTAATGCATCACTTCATTTTTTAATTTTTTATTTTTGCATAAACTGTCTCTTCTATATCTTTTACACTTCTTTCAAAGTATTCATTTCATCTTCCAAGACTAATTTATTAAAAATTATGGATAGAAGTAATAATTACAGAAGTTAAAAATATTATATTTTAAATTCAATATGAAATTATATTTTCAATTTTAAATTTTAATTACATGTATGTTATTTAATGTTAGACGTTAGGGTTTAAGTATTTAATTTAAATATATGTATATATGTATATATATATATAATATGATATATTAATAATATTTAATATGTTTAATATATTTGATATTATATTTATTTTATACTTATGTATATATTTATTTATTTATTTAGATATAATACAGTTTTATGTTCACTATTTTAATTTATTATTATATAATGCTAATTAATTATTAATTATACGTGTCATTAATATTCATTTTATTTATCTATTGAAATAGTTGTATTTTTATTAATTTTTTATTTTGTTAATAACTTATTTAAACTGAAAAAACACTGTTGTATAAGGCAATGTAAAATGGAAACGTCAAAGAATAATTACAGCTAACAACTAACCTACTATGCTTTTTAAAGTTTTGTCTTTTCATAATTTTTTTTTTTACTTTAATATTATTTCATTATTAATTATGAATATTTTTTCTTAATTATTTTACTATCATTATTTGATTTTAATTATTTTTTTAATTATTTAATTTAGTAACTGAAAAGACATGTTGCTTCAGAGGAAATTTAGCGTAGATTTGTGACTGAAAAGGTATGATTGCTATATATAAGTAACGTAGGGCTTTCTATTACTCAGAAACCTATTGCTATTAGTCTTTTATACTTCTTCCCTACTTCCATTATCTTCATCTTTCTTTTTCTAATTGTCATGGCTGTCATTCCTGAAGAGATCGTAAAACTTTGTGGGAAAGGTTTATTTACAATAGTTAACATTCGTGGGGAGGTATGTTTTTGGTTCTTAAATTCCTTACTTTTCATAGTCTTTTCAATTCTTTAAGTATTTTTATGGTTTTAAAATGGATAGAATGGACACGTGGATCGTGCATTCGCCATCGAGTTTGAAAATGAACTGGAGGAGGAATGGACCCTCAACGACAGTCAAGGCAATATTCATATAGTATATTATAACAAAGATATACTTTGTCCCCAAATTGTGTATGGATGGTCCCTTCTGAGTGATTTTTATGGGTTTAAAGGTGACCACAATATATTGTTTCGTTACGTGGGTAATAACTCCTTCCATATAATTGTTTTTATGGGGGAGTTATGTGAAATGATTTTGACAAAATTTCTGAAGGAAGTTGAAGGGAGGTTGCCGCTCAACAATGGCCCCTTTATACATTTTGGCTTAAAGTTGAGTTCAAAACAGGTCTTTGGAGGATATGTGGTAAGTTTACCATCCTTTCTTTTTAAATGGATATTAATATATTCTATTTCTTTTATTAACTAATTATTAACTAATATTTTCGTTATTTTTTAAGGATCTGCCTTCTCCTTTTTCTGAATATATTCGTAGAGGGAAGTTCAAGAAGGTTAATCTACATGGATGGCTACAAGCTGTTGAATGCACCATTTTCAAGTCCAGGTTTCCTTCCAGAAGCGTTACACTCTGTAGCGGGTGGAAACAATTTTGTCGTCTTCATTCTATTCGTGAAGATGACAAAATTATATTTGAATGTAACAAGAAGCCCTCTTCTGATATCAGGGTTCTACTACTGAAGACGTGTCACTACAAAAGACTTAGTGCTTAGGATAATCAGTTATTGTTTTGAACTATATTAGTTTGTTTAAGTTAATTTATTTTTGCAAGTATTGCTTCTTTTTGTTGGGAAGTATCCAGTTTCCACTTTGAGGAAACAAGAACAGTTTATTTTGTTTACTCTTTATTTTTATTTCATTGTGGTTCTGTTTAATTAGCTCATCTTATTTCTTTGTATTTATTGTTTAGTGTTTCTTTCTTTTCAATATGTATATATATATATATGCTTTTAATTTTTCATTTCTTATCTGGCATATTAATAATGCGTTGACATTTCTAAATATGCTCAATGCTATAAGAATTGCCAGTATATTAAAAATATCATAAGCCTGTTTTAGATTTTGGAATGCATGCATATTAATTGGATTTTCTATACAATGTTTATGTTTATATTTTTTATTATTAATTATTAGTTTATTAGTTATTGCTGTATTAACTATTTTTTTTATCTCGAAACCTTTTGATGTACATTTGTTTGTTTTTCTGTATTATTTTTCTAATTTTTTAAAATTTTTATGAATATTATTTCATTTTCAAAATATTTCTTATTTATTTTTGGAGGTGACTTCATAGTTCAATATGAATTTGCCTACAATATGTTTCTATTGGAAGAAACACACATTTTTTTATTTACAAGGACTTGATTTGATATAATGTAATGAATTATACTTTTACTTGCAATAATTATTTTGCAGTATTTTTTTTGCAGGTTCAACTTAAGGAAGGAAGTTGGTCTTTAATACTTTATTTTTTATGTATATATATCTTATGGGAACATAGTATAAGAAATCGTTTTATTTAATTTAAATTAGTTTAAATTGTAATGTATTGTAATTTACAAGTCATTGTAAAATTATGTAATTTTAATGTTATTTTTTGTGTGTATTATATTTAATTTAATTAAATTAAATTTAAACTTCTGAATTTCACTATTTCTATATTTCTATATTTATATATTCCTCACTTTCACAATTTTTATATTTAACCAAACTTATTATAATGTTAAAGTTCAATAAAAAAAACAGATAAAATGTTAAATAGCATAAAAATATTATTAAGAAAAATAAAAAAATCTGAAGAAAGGAAATATATCTTATTTTAAAATAATAAAAAGTTATATAAAGTATTATTTAAGAATTCAAGAACTTTCAAGTAATCATTAGTTCCACTGACTACAAATTTCGAAGTTAAATTAAAAATTAAAAATAAAAACAAATTAAAATAAATATAATATTAGTGCAGATTCAAAATAACTTAATAACACAATTTTCAGTGTAAATCATTAACAAAATGATTGAAGAAGTTTCTGGAAAAGCACATAAAGTTGGTTCTATTAGTTCAAACTCATTTGTCCCTTATCATCTTCATCTTCTTCGACATTCATAAGCCAACTGATATCTATTTTTTACATTTTAGAAACAATCTTTGTCTCAACATCTTCTTTTTGTTCATTATATTAGATATCAGATACCAGATCTGCTCTCCATGGTGTACTATGTTTCTGCTTGGTTCTGGGAGGTACAACTCAAACGCTGTAGAACGAAAAAGGTAATTAAAGCTTGGATTTTTTTCATTCCGACCATAAATATTAATTAAAGGTGCATGCATTTAAGACATAAAAACTCTTTCTCTTCTTCTTTGATTTCCCAGTATAGAACTTGGTAAAAATAGGCACTGTAGAGGTATCCCTGGAATGGAAAAGGTAATTAAAGTTTGGATCTTTTTTCATCCTAACCCTAAATATTGATTAAAGTTTCCATTTTTAAATGTTTTAAGTTCACAGATTTAAGGTATATACATTTCATAAAAAAAATGTGTTTATAATAATTATTTGAAGTTCTGTTTTAGTGAAATTAGTAAATACAAAATGAGAATATCTGTTTTAGTCACTTTTTTTTGGCGGTATACATATACTACATTTTTTTGCATGCTGTGTATTATTTCAGATATATCCAATGGAAGGATTCCTTTTTTTTGTTAAACAGAAAAGCTATTCTAGAATGGTGCAAAAGAAAGTTAGCCAAAGTTCCTTTTTTTTTGCTTAATAGGGTTGCCGGATCAGGGTATATTGATGTACTTTATGTTTCTGTTTTTGGAGGTTGCTTCGTTCATCTGTGTTTTAAGAGATGATTGTTCCTAGATAAATGTCCGTCCAGATATATTACTATATTTATTATTTACTATATATATTATTATATATACAATCTGATAAATTTATTCCCTGCAGGTTTCCTCTTTCAAAAGTCAACCAACAATTCATTAATGAGAATGCTTAAAGTAGAACGTTGTTCTTTTGTCCTGGAATAGGAATTTGTTTTCATATCTTAAAAGTTAAGTTTCCCTTTTTCACAACAACTTCTACACATGCATTTCTTCATCGAACATGGATACTACCTAAATTTTTAAATTTTTTATTGTTCTTACATTTCGAAGTTTGATTGTTTATTATGCAAAATATAGAAAAATTGTGCAAGTGTTATCCCTTTTGGAAGGTAAATTTTTGGTTTAACATTTTTAAGTATTAAATATAATTATATAAATAGATATGATTATTATATAAAAATATTACACATTTTTTTTTCAATATTTTAATATTTAATTAATAAATTTATTATGTCAAAGTAATAACATAAAAGGGAGTCCCGTGCGTGACCATATACTGTCAAAATTGGCGCCAAAACAAACAGCCAAAACAAAGCTACTGTGAACAATATATTTTACATACTTACTCCTGAAAACAGTACATACTTTTATGGCTGAAAATATTTGTTCTTACTACAATACTCCCTGAAGTTCAGTCATTCAACTTTCAATAGTTATGGAGAAACTGAAGCAAAATATTAATAGAAGAAATAGCATTGTTAGCCTTTCTCAACCAAATTCTAATGCATCAGGTATACCAACTACAATGTATATTTATATTTTTAAGCGTCATATATACATACATATAGATATAGATATATATTTCAAAATTATTTTCAGAAAACAATTTCATAGTCTATTATGATCTATCTATAATCAACTGTCACGCCAATTTATGGTAAAAATATATAAAAAAATAAATGGTATGTTATAGTTCTTAATAGATTTATTGTTTGTTTATGATTTGACCTATTTTATTAAATGATTTTTATTTTCCAGAGAATCAAAATCCAAACACAACATGCATATCTGAATCCCGCAATGGTAAGCATAAGTTTAAGTATATTGTTTACTTCAAAGTACTCTATGTTATTTATTTATCATTTTCACTGTAATTTTTTTTTTAGTGCTCGCAGCTGATAATGGAAAATATGCCAGAAGAAAAAGAAAAAATATATTGTATGAATTGCGAAGAGAGAATGTCAAAACAACAGGTAGTCAACATAATTACCTTTTTTTTATCATTAATAATACTAAATGTCAAAATTTATCCATGTATTTTTATTTTTAAACAAGTTAATCCAAATGCAATACACTTAACTCATAATTCTATGAACTTAACTTACTGTTATCTAATTTTTTTATTATATATATTTAAAAATTAGGTTCATAAAAGAAGTTAATAATCACTTATGATGTAAGAGTGAATCAACTCTCAACACAATTTATGGTAAAAATATATAAAAAATAGATTGCATGTTATAGTTTTTAACAACTTATTATTTTACATGGGTTTTATTCTCCAGAGAATCAAAATCCAAATACAACATGCATATCTGATTCCAACAATGGTAAGTATAACTTTAAGAATATTCTTTACTTTCAAAGTACTTTATCCTATTTATATATGATTTTCGTTGTAATTTTTTTTATTTTAGTTCTCGATGCTGATAATGGAAAATATAACAAGAAAAAGAAGAAATATATTATATGAACTGCGCAGCAAAAAAGTTAAAACAACTGGTAGTGAAACCTAAATACCTTATTTTTATATATATTTAGATTTAAATTTAGATTTAAAATATAATTAACATTATTTGTGATCCCTTTACCTTATTTATCACCAATTTTGACTTGTTGTTGTAGGTGGAAGTACTCCTAACTCATGTGAAGATCTTGGTTCTCCAACATCAGGAATTATGATAACAAATATCCTAGTTTATGAGAAGTTTACTCCCAACAATCAATTAATGCATTCAGCAACCAAAGTATTGTCATCAATGAGTACTGTTAGTAATGTAGAATTGCTTCAAGGTTAGTGAAAACGTATTATAAATTTTATTCATTACAATTTAAACTAATACTACATCAATGAACATTTGAATTTTTATATATACTGTTTTTGTGGAATCATTTTTTTTTATATTAATCAGATGTTGCCAAATCTGCAAAGGTAGAACGGGGAAACTTCATTTATGGTCAGCGAGAAAAGGTTGATCCAACAACAGGTAATAACAATGACATTTTATTTCATTTAACTCTCGCAATATGTCATTCAATGAAATTTGTAATTATATTACTAAAGTCAAATCTTATGCCTAATTTATTTTTTTGTAGGTCAAACTATTGTGAACTCAAGTAAGAAATTTTTGTGTCAAACTTCTCAAAATACAAGCATAAATGATTCTATCTGTGCAAAACTGACTCCTAACAATGAATTCAACACCATGCATTCAATTCCAAAAGTATTATCATCAATGAGTACAGTTAGTAATGAAGAATTTGGGCTTACAGTGCAACTTCATGGTTAGTTCTAATGGATAATTCAACTGTTTTCATTACAATTATAGTATTATTACAAATATACAGACAGTTTAGATTTATTAAGTATAGTACTAATTTATGTTTTACAATATTTTTTCTAAATCAACTGAAATCATTAAGTAGTAATAATTATCATATATATATGGTTCAAACACACTCAAATGCTAAAGTTCTTCAAATCATTTTTCTAAGATTAAGTTTAATGTAAAATAATTTATAAGTTCTTATATACTGATGTTAATTGATTTATCTTATTCGATCACTCATTGAAAGTTTTTGTTTTAGGTCAAAGTACTCTTAAATCAAGTCAGGATTTTGCTTCTCAGACATCTGGAATTACAGGCTCAAATTTCTTTCTTCTCATCAGCTTACTCCTAAAAATCACTTAAACATGATGAATTCTACTACCAAAGCAATGTCATTAATGCAAACAATTACTCATGGAGACATTACCCTCACTCAACTTCCTCATGGTTAGTTTACGATCAATGATTCGTTATATTTGATTAAAATATCTAGCAATGGCACATTATAATTTTATTTCTTTATTTTTTGAAAAAAAAAAATCTTTGATTTTGTGCACATTTTGGTAAAGCTGCAAAAGGGTGATCAAGCTAGATGTAGTAGAAATATAGACTGAATGAAAATTCATTTAATGAAAAACACCTTTTTAACAAAAATCATTGTGTTTTGCAATTAGTGACCCCTAAGAGTCATGTGAACGTGATGGATGCAACTTCTCAATCATTGTCATGTTTACAAACAATTTGTACTACCCCTAAATTTCAAGGTTAGTTCAGGAAACCAATGTAAATGATTTTTCGTTGATCTTTTTTGTCAATTAAATTTCAAAATCATACTCATGTTTTAGTACTAATTAATTGTTGCTTTGGAACATATTTTCTCCAGGTAATTCAGTTGCAGGGAGTTTAGGTGATGTATTTAGTAACACACTAAACTTACCTAACAAGTCCGGTACACACAGTGTTGAAATCATTGAATCAGTGACTCAGAGATTGAATTTTGACGAAGATATCCAAAATGAAGAAAATAATGGTACTAAAAATTGTTAATTTATAATTCTTTTTTTTTTTAATTTTGTAACAACCACTTTCTTTTATTATTTTTTGTTTCAGATGACACTAGACAAGTTTATAGTTCTGAATTATATTCAAAAGCTGAAAATGAAGGTGCTTATCTTTAACTATAACTTCTTCACTTCTTCATCAAACTAAATCAATTTATATCAGAAAATTAATAGATCACCTTTCTTAATTTTCTGAAAATAGCTACTGTTGAATTTGGACAACCTACTATTCAATGTGAATACTGCTTGGGCGAGGTTTGGTATGAAGAAAGATCTCAGAAATCTAAGATTTATGTTAAGGTTGATTTTTCTATTTGTTGTCAAAAGGGAAAAGTACAACTCCCTTTCTTACAAAAACCTCCTAAATTGCTGTTAGATTTATTAAATGGGAAAGATAGTCGAAGTCAACACTATCTACAAAATATTAGAAGTTACAATAGTAAGTTTTCATTTACTTCAATTGGAGGGAATATTCACTCTTCGATAAATGATGGATCTGGCCTTCCTCAATTTATTCTGCATGGACAAAACTATCATAGGATTGGAAGCTTGCTCCCCAATAGTGGATCATCTCCTAAGTTTGCACAACTTTACATATATGACACTCAAAATGAAGTGTCAAATAGATTATCTCACTTTGGGTATGTGTTATTTTTAGTTACTTTAATGACTTACTTTCTATTTACTGGATTAATTCAAAGATCATTTTTAATGATATATTTTTAAAAATTGCATGTAGGTCAAAAGTGAAAAATGTGAAGTTTGACAAATCCTTGATTGAAGATCTTACCAAGATGATTGATGACAACAATTTTTTGGCAAAAACTTTTAGAAGAGTAAGAGAATTTCTACATGATGATGTAAATTCAGATTTTGCATTGAGGTTATTTAGACACCGATGCAAAGATCCAAGAGTGTACAATACCCCTACAACAGATGAGATAGCTGCATTAATTGTGGGTGATATGAGCAACATGGAAGTAGGGCGAGATATCATAGTGAAAAAATATTCAGGACAAATGTATAGACTCCATGAAACACATACAACCTTTATTCCATTACAATATCCATTAATATTGCCCTTTGGAGAGGATGGGTATCAAGAACAGATTCCAATACGGAATTCTGGAAGTAACAGCAGAGAACGTAAGAGAAGTCGTATTTCATTAAGGGAATTTATTGCATTTAGAATTCAAGAAAGAAATGTGGAGTTTGGGAATATAGTCCATTCACGTCGATTGTTTCAACAATTTTTGGTTGATGCATATACAATGGTTGAAGCTCAAAGATTGTCTTTTATAAGGCTAAACCAAAAAACAATCCGTTGTGATATTTTGCAAGGCGTACAAGAAGCAATGAATCGAGGAGAAACAAATTCTTCTGCAATTGGAAAGCGGATAGTTTTACCTTCATCTTTTACAGGAGGAATGAGATATATGTTCAACAATTGCCAAGATGCTATGGCCATTTGCAAAACATTTGGATATCCGGATTTATTTATCACTATTACCTGCAACGTAAATTGGTCAGAAATACATGAATTTGTTACCTCAAAAGGATTAACTGTTGTTGATAGGCCATACATTGTTTGTAGAGTTTTCAAGATGAAATTAGATCAAATGATGATTGACTTCAAAAAAAATGACTATTTTGGCAAAGTTAATGCAGGTAATCCACATTAACCCATATTTAACAGTTTGTTTGCTTTATTATTATGTATTACATTTTGAAGATTTTTTTTCATATTCTTTCAGGTATGTACACTGTGGAATTTCAAAAAAGGGGTTTACCTCATGCCCACATACTACTGTGGTTGGATGGAGAGAATAAGTTAAGAAATCCAACAAATATTGATGGAGTCATTTCTGCAGAATTACCCGATGCATTTTTATATCCTAAATTGTCAAAGGCAATGACAACCTACATGATACATGGCCCTTGCGGGGTAAGTCGAATAAGTTCACCTTGCATGATTAATGGTAGATGTTCAAAATTTTACCCAAAGAAATTTAAACTGTTGACTACTATTGATGAGGATGGATATGCATGTTATAAACGTCAAGATAATGGAACATTCATTCTTAAAAATGGAATTAAGTTGGACAATAGAAATGTTGTGCCATATAGCCCTTTGCTACTACTGAGGTATCAAGCCCATGTTAACACAGAATATTGCAACAAATCAAATTCAATCAAGTATTTGTTTAAATATGTGAACAAGGGTCCAGATAGAGCCAATTTGAAAATTACTACTACTGATAAAGACTCTACAGAGACCCCAGTTATTGATGAAATTAAACAATATTATGATTATAGATACATATCTCCATGTGAAGCTGTGTGGAGAATATTTGCCTTTGATATCCATCATAGATGGCCTCCAGTTCAACGATTAACTTTTCATCTATTGTACGAGCAACCAATTGTTTTTAAAGACAATGAAGACATTGATGAAATATTGAACTTCAATCAACATAAAACAAAAATGTTTTTAGCTTGGTTTGAAGCTAATAAAATTTATCCACTGGGAAAAAATTTGACTTACTGTGAATACCCTAGATTTTTTGTTTGGATGGCAGATAGAAGAGAGTGGAAGCCAAGAAAAAATGGTGTTAGTATTGGAAGGTTAACATATATTCCTGCAGGGTCAGAGGAATTATATTATCTGAGGTTATTGTTGAATTATCAAAAGGGTTGTTGTAGCTATGATAATATCAAAACTGTTAATGGTTTCATTCACAAAACATATAAAGAGGCATGCTATGCAATGGGGCTATTGGCAGATGATAAAGAGTTTATTGATGCAATTATAGAGTGCAGTGTCCTTGCTTCAGGAATTCAGTTGAGAAGACTCTTTGTTACCCTTTTAATGATGAATACTATGTGTAGACCAGATGAAGTGTGGAACAAAACATGGAAGTTGTTATCAAATGATATTTTATACCAAAAAAGAAAGGAGTTTGTCCTACCAGGTATAATTTTATTATTTTATTTGAAATTTATAATTTATAATTTTATAATTGCTATATGACATATAATTTCTTTCCTAGGTCTTAGAATTGAAGATGCTCAAATTCAAAACCTTTGTGTTCTATAAGTAGAAGAGTTATTAATTTCAAATGGTAAGTGTTTGAAAGATTTTCCAAGTCTGCCAGAACCTATTCATTCTGATTCCTTTATTTATCAAAATAAATTCATTATTGATGAATTGAATTATGACAAAATAGAAATGTCTGAAATGCATTGTTCTCTTTTTCAAACTCTTACTCCTGAGCAAGTGGAAGTTTATGAGAATATAATGACAGCAGTCCTGTCAGACCTTGGTGGTTTTTTTTTCTTATATGGTTATGGGGGAACTGGAAAAACTTTCATGTGGAAAACTTTGTCCACTGGTCTTAGATCAAAAGGGTTTATTGTTTTAAATGTAGCTTCTAGCGGTATAGCTTCTTTGTTACTTCCAGGAGGAAAAACAGCTCATTCTACCTTTTGCATTCCTTTTGTAATAAATGAAGAGTCAACATGCAATATTCCTCAAGGAAGTCTTAGGGCCAAATTGTTGATCAAAACAAAATTAATTATATGGGATGAAGCCCCAATGATTAATATGTTATGTTTTGAAGCCCTAGATAGAACTTTAAGGGATGTCATGAGAGCTGTAAGTGAAGAAAATGCTCTTAAACCTTTTGGTGGTAAAGTAATTGTATTGGGAGGAGACTTTCGTCAGATATTACCTGTTGTCAAAAATGGATCAAAGTATGACATTGTGAAGGCAACAGTAAATTACTCTAACTTATGGAAACATTGCAAAATCTTAAAACTTACAGAAAATATGAGATTAAAGAGTGATACATCAATTCAAAGTAAAACAGAAATAAAAGAGTTTGCTGATTGGATACTTCACATTGGAGATGGAGATATGGAGTTAAATGAGTTGGGAAAAGGAATGATTGAAATACCGGAAGAGAATTTAATTTTAGATGTTGAACAACCTTTACTGCAGTTGGTTGAGTTTGTTTATCCCTCCTACATAAACAATGTGACATCTGATGATTCTTTTGATGATGGTGCAATATTATGTCCAACAAAAGAATGTGTGGATCAAGTGAATGAATTCATTTTATCATTAATACCAGGATCTGAAGTTACTTATTTAAGTTCAGACAGTCCTTGCGAATGTGAAGAACAAGAAAATGCTCAAGCTGAGTGGTTTACAACTGAATTTTTAAATGAGATCAAATGCTCTGGAATTCCAAATCACTATGTTAAATTAAAAGTCGGAGTTCCAATAATGCTTCTAAGAAATATTGATCAAGCCAATGGACTTTGCAATGGAACAATATTACATGTAACTCACTTGGGGAAAAATGTTATTGGTGCCAAAGTTATTACTGGGAAAAATATAGGTGATCAAATATTTATTCCCAGAATGAACTTGAGTCCTTCGGAAACAGGTTTGCCATTTATGTTTCAAAGAAGGCAATTTCCAATATCTTTGTGTTTTGCCATGACAATAAATAAAAGTCAAGGTCAAACTCTGAATAAAGTTGGTCAATATCTATCCCTTCCAGTCTTTACACATGGACAATTATATGTTGCTCTTTCAAGAGTAAAATCTAAGAAAGGGTTGAAGATATTGATTTTGGATGATAATGGTATTCCCACAAATTTCACTACTAACGTGGTTTACAAAGAAATATTCGAAAATGTTTGAAGTATTAACTTACAGCGTTACATGAGGTATGAAATATATTTTTATTTATCATATTTTTTTGTAATATATGAACAACAATTTAAGAACTGATATACACTATCTCTTATAGGTTTTGATCAATGCTTTTGTTTGACACAAATATTCATGGTCATCTTGAAAGTATGGTACGTATCTTTTATTTTGACATATCTTTGTCAAGGTTGCTTAATTTAATTAATGTTTTACAGGAATTACTTATAAGAAGTAACAGTTTTGTAAAATTAAAGTTCAAAAATGATGAATCTCTATAGCACTTGATGAGGTATGTTTACTTAAATTATTAATTACATAATTTATTATTACTATTACAAATTTCGTGTACCTATTTGTGTACTTAATCTTTTATTCAGGCTCTTGAAAGGCAATGTGAAATTCTTGATTTACGGAGTCAAATTCTATTGAGGGTTGCGTACTGGATGATCATATCTCATTCAAGATATTAAGGACAAATATCAACATTGATTCAAAAGGAAGTAATTTTAATGAAGAAATTTGATGTAGTATTAGCACTGCTTGGACAGTTTTATAGTATATTCGTTACTCTCTGCATATTATTTAATTTATATTCACACTATATTTTGATGATTTGTAGAATTACTCTTGCACATTTCTTTGTATAATGTTTTGGTTTCACCACAGGACACAATGTTTCAGGTACTCTTAATATTAGAGTTAAAACAATTTCTTAAATTTCAATACGTTTATATATTATATATATAAATTTTTATTATTATCTTATTTTAATCAGTATTTTTTTTTATAACTGATATAAAATTTTTTTATCTTGAATATTTCAGGTGAGTTATTTGTTTCAAGAACCTTTACAGGTATTGTCATCATTTTTGTGTACATTTTAACAGTTTGTTTTATTAGTAATAACTATGTGTTTTATTAATTTTTAGCGTTTTTACTATTTGGACACTTTTAATTTCTTTGTGTAATGTGTTACTGTGCTCAAATTATATCTTAAATCATAACTTATACCTTAAATGATTATATAAGTTACTGTGCTCATATTATATCAACATTATGGTCAACAAGATAAAAGGTAGATCATTTCTTATTTTCAAGCCTTTTGTTTATTGATAAATGGTTGCATTAAATAGGTATCAGAATAATTAAGTCAATAATTTATTTTATTCTTTTTGAGATAGAGTGTGCCCTTTTTATTTTCCTGATACACTTTTTTCGAAATTTAATTGTTTTTTCCTATGCAGAGTTCGTGAAGCAGGTAATCATTTCATCCCAATTTCCAAATTTAAGGATTTCAAAATTTATTTTTTTACACAATCATTTATTTTAAAAATTATTTAAATTTTAACCGTTGGATTTACATGCTTATTATTATTATTATTATTTATGTCAAATAATTATATGTTGTGAGAATTGATTTTTTTTCTGGGACGAATTCTTTTTATGTTATATTTCTCATCATCAAACTTCTTAAAAATGAACAAATTCATTATTCAAAAATATTTATTAAATAAAACAATTTTTTTAAATAAAAAAAAATATTTAAAGGCTTTATTTATTGATACATGCGTGCTTTTCATATATCTGATAGTAATCAACTCACAAATTTTCAGATTGTACTTTTTTAGATTTAGTCTGACTTGCTTGATTTTGTATTTTTTCAGATACGTGTGGCTAATGTAATCTCTCTTACATAGTTCTCAAAATATTCATTCCTCTTCTCTATTAGATTTGGTAGATATAGATAATCATTTCAACATTAAACATTAATAGTTTAAATTTAAATTTCGCTTCCCAACAACCGTACTCATTTCTACCAAATCTTCTATAAAATATCCTAAACCCTACTTTTTTTCTGGTGCTCTACTACTTTGTTTCTGGTGGTTTCTCTATTATTCTTTTTCTCTTCTACTGAGTTCTTGGTGTTTTCTCCACTACTCATTTAATGGCACCCAGTGCTGAAGAAATCATTAGACTTCAAACAAGAGGAGTCTTTTGGTGCATGAACAGCCGTGGTGAAGTATGTATATTTATCTTTTTTTCCAAAATTTCTTCTTTTCAACATTTTCTTCATTTCCTGACCTTTTTTTTTCTTTATTTCATAAACAATAGCTTGGTTATGTAGATCGGGCTTTCGCCATCGAGTTTCAAAAAGAACTGGGAAAGGAGTGGACCCTGGCTGATTCAGAAGGAAACGTCCATATAGTGGAATATAACGAAAATTTATTGTCGCCAGAAATATTGAGTGGATGGTTTAATTTATTTGATTTTTATGGTTTCATAGATGATAACTACATTTTATTCCGTTATGTGGGTCACAAAGCCTTCCATATAATTGTTTATATGGATGACGTCCCTCAGAGTGGAGTAAATCGTTATTTGGAAGAAATTGAAGGGAAGGAACCCTTAAGCATTGGTCCCTTTGATCATTTTTCAATAAAGTTGTCTCGATTAAGTATCCAACTCAGTTATTTGGTTAGTATAAAATTGATTTATTTCAAAATGCTCTGTATTTTATTCTACTTCATTTCTATTTTCTTATTATTTCGATATTATTGTAGGATCTTCCTGCTAAATTTTCACAATATATTCGACAAGGGAGATTCAACAAGGCTACTCTGCATGGTCTACTAATGGATGTGGAATGCAAGATCTTGAAAGGGAAGCCTCCTTTTAGACAGATTAAACTTGGAAAAGGGTGGAAGAATTTCTGTAGTCTTCATTCTTTTCGTGAAGGAGACAAGATTATCTTCGAATGTGATACGAGAAATCCTTCTTCTCATATCAGGGTTTTGTTACTTACTTCTATTCACAGTTTAAGTTATCCTGCATAATTTCGTTTATTATTCTCATAGCATAATAGTTACCAAGGACTAAGAAAGCTCATACATATTTATGTTTCTGCTTGGACTTTTTGGAAAACTGAACAGTTAGGTACTCTTTATGTTTATATTATATTCACTATATGTTTCTGTTTAGTAGTGTTCATATTCTATTTGTTCATCTGTTTATTACAAATTTGTTTCATTATCTAGTATATTTATAATAGGTTGGCATTATTACATATGCTTAACACTATAACAATTGCCAGTATATTAAAGTCAGAAAAATCTTTTATCATATTTTTTATTATATATATTTTGTGTTAATATTAGAGAATGCTTATATTCGTTTTATTCTTTGTATATTGTCTATTATTAATTAGTTATTCAAGTATTAATTGTTGCTTTTTTTTTATATATAGAAACATGATGATGTATATATGTTTATTATTGTTGTATGGTTTTTAAGATCTTTAGTTATTTATATAATAGTATTTCATTATGTTTTAGTTGTATTATATTACATTACATTTTAATTTAATTTAGATCATAAAAGGTGAATTCATAATTTAATATGATTTTGCCTACAATCTGTTTCTTGAAGAAACACACATTTACTGAGAGTTTTTTTGTAATAATTGTACTTGGTATAATCTCCTGAATTCTATTTTTTAATTGTAAAGATTTTTTGGAGAGTTTATTCTATTTTTTAATTGCAAAGATTTTTTGGAGAGTTTTTTTGCAGATTAAATTACAGGTTGAAGATAGCATGAGGTTGGTGAAGAGGACTTCAAAATGGATACATAGTATTAGATAATTGTTTATATAATAATGTATTTGTTCAAATTATTTTATTGTATTGATATTGTAATGTATTTATTATGGCCAAAATATATTCATGAATTTTTAATTATTTATGTTATATTATATTAAATTCATTAATATACTAAAATTATATAAATTTATACTATTGCAATATATTTAATTTCATTTCATCAAATTAATAATTTATATATATCTAAATAAATTTATTATTTTTAATATTAATATTTAAATATAAAAAATTAGAAAAAGTCACGTGCGTTGCACGGGTCAACCTACTAGTAAGTTAGTTATTCAAGAGACTCTAAAGTCACCCAAGACCACTGCAAATGGGTATACTCATCCTGGTGGATGGAAAGCTGTTCAGACATGGGTATACTCATCCTATCCTCACCTATGCAAGCGGGGACCAGTGTACTCGTATCATGGCAGAGCTCCATGAAGGCATTTGTGGAAGTCACGTCGGGGGGTGAGCCCTTTCTTTGAAGGCTGTCGAGCTGGGTATTACTGGCCGACCATGAGGGAGGACTGCATGAGGTATGCACAGCGGTGCGAGCAATGTGAGAAGCACGCTGATTGGCATCATGCACCCCAGAGGAGTTGCGATCGATACATAGCCCCTGACCTTTCCATACTTAGGGAATAGACATCTTAGGTCTGTTTCCCCTGGCGATTCGCCAGATGAAGTACTTAGTGGTGGCCATTGAATACTTCACCAAGTGGATAGAAGCTGAACCAGTTGCGCAAATAACCCTCCATAGGGTTCAACACTTCGTACGGAGGAACATCATTTGTCCTTTTAGAATCCCAAGACACTTGGTGTCTGACAACGACACCCAATTTGCAAATCAACAGTTGTGCAAGTTGTGCACACAGCTCGGGATCTGCAGGTGTTCGCCTCAGTAGAGCATCCTCAGATGAATAGACAGGTCGAGTTCGTCAACAAAGTCTTGCTCAGAGGTTTGAAGAGGAGCTTGGAGAAGGCTAAGGGGACTTGGACAGAAGAGGTGCCTCGAATTTTGTAGGCCTACCACACCACTGCACAATCCACAACAAAGGAAACGCCGTTCAATTTGGTGTACGGGTTAGACACCATGATCACTGTAAAGATCCTGGAGAGCTCGCCAAGATTCCAGAACTTCGTGATGTAAGAATCTAACAAAGGGAGGGTGAACCTAGACCTACTCGACGAGGTGCGGGAGCAAACACGCGTCAAAGCTGAAGCTTTGAAGAGAAGGGTGGAGCAGAAACAAAGGTCCAAGTTGAGACCTCAGCAGTTCTAGAGTGCCAACCTGGTAATGCGAAAGGCTTACCCTTATCAGTTGGAGAATAAGTTGTCTCCCAAATGAACTGGCACATTCCGTGTGATAGAGGTGCTCGGAAATGGAGCCTACAAACTCGAGACTCTTGAAGGCGGAACCATACCCCGAACGTGGAATGGTGCTAACCTTAAGTTTTATTTAAGTTGATATGTTTTGTCAAATCTTTTATGAACAATTTGAATAATTAAGGGGACACTCTTTTTCCCTTAAGAGGGTTTTTTAATGAGGCCGCCCAATGAAAAACTGCTCTTGAAAGGTGATTTGTTAGGATTCTTTGTTAACACACAATAAGGCGACTTGATTGGTGAGTTATTCGAGTAAACACCACGTGTGTATGATTTATTTTTAAACCAGGCGACCTATTTCCCTGGTAAGATTCCAGGTCCAGGCACCCTGAATTGACTTAAGGTTATTTGCCCGAGGGCAGGTAAGCTAACCCACCTCGGGGTTGAAGAGTAGACTTGGTGTGAAAGCCAACACCCAAGTCAGATACTCCAACCAAAGTCATTAAAAGAGTAGACATGGCGTGTGAACCTACATCCAGGTCAAATACTCTAAGCGCAAGAAGGTATGAAAGAAATTGTGATGGTTCAATGCCAGGTAAGGCGACCTGTCTTGGCAAGGTACCCGAGCAGGCGTTCTGAGCATATTGTTTCAGGTAAAGCGACCTTTTCTTGGTAAGATTCCAAGTCTAGGTGTTCTGAAGTTCATGGTGATTCATATGGGACGACTTTTGCTCAGTAAGATTCTGAGCTCAGGTGCCCAGAATCATAATTAGCCATAACTAAAATTGTCTGGGTTAAGTTGGGAAGTCGACTTGTTTTGATAAGAGTCCGAGTTTAGGCGCCTTGAGCACGTGCTATAAGGTAGGACGAACTTGTCTCAGTAAGATTATGATTTTAGGTGTCCTAAAGCTTTGTTTGTCGTAACTAAGATTGTTAGGCATAAGATGGGGAAGATGACCTACCTTAGTAAGACTATGAGTTTAGGCACCCCAAGTATCCACCATGAGATAGTACGCGTTCTTCTTAGTAAGATCTTGAGTCTAGAGGTACTCAGGTACGATTTGCTATATGATGTGAGTTGATTAAGAGATTACCCATTATATGGACACTTTCAAGAATTGGATCAAGATTCTACAAGCAATTAAAGAACACAAATCAAGAAACCCATGGGAAACCCATTTCAAGAACATGAACCAAATAGAACATCAACAAGTAATTCCAACCGATTAAAACAAGAACCAATGACAAACTGTTGATTAGAAACATTCAATAGCAACATTTGACGATTGAAAATCAAGAACAAGAAACAAAACATGTTTTAGAGTTTTTGATATAGAATGGGTATGGAATAAGAAGATGAAAAGTTGAAGAAACTTATGTGGTTGAAGACAATGGGAGTGATCAGGCCACTTGGATAGTGGAAGGCTCCAAGATGAGTGGGAGTGCCGCCACTTGAGGATTCCCAAGACCCACAAGATGAGACAAAGAGAAGGAGAGCAAGTCTCACAAAGAAATCACTCAAATTCTAGAGAATAACCTCACTTTCAATTTCAATATTCAACTTTCAACTTATGTTTACAAAAGCAAGGCTCCTCCTTATCTAGGAATAGAGGACCGATTATGCAAGGTAAGATACATGAAGAGTCATTTGAAAAATGAAGAGGCAAGGTACATGAAAAGACAATGTAAATGTTGACCCTATCTAAGTCACTTCCTTATTCTAGAAAAGTGACTTTACCTACTATTTCCCTTCTAATGTTCTATTTAGAATCTATTCTAAAGATATTACAAAAAAGATATTAATTGGGCTTGGGCCTCATTTTGAGAAGACTAATAAGAAGAACTTCAAATGCTTTGGGCTTTGTCCATTTCTTCTATTGATGAAGTCTTTATTTGCTTGTTGAGATGACCCTTCAAGTATAGCATCCTTGGTCATCTTCATCTATTTTTTATTCTTATCACTATAGCTAAGAAGGTGTGGCTAAAGACAGGTAAGGCGACATCACTCGATCAGAATACCTGAGTAGGCGCTCTGAGAAAATTGTGTACCCACTTCGGCGCTGGTGAAACCACCCGAGCTCGCTCTGTAGAAAAAGCTGAGGTAAAGCCTGTAGGGTAATAATACACCACGAGGGTGTCGAGAGTATACTTGGTGGTGTAAGCCAACACCCAAGTTAGATACTCCAAAAGTTCTTGATAAGTAGACTTGGTGTGTGAGCCAACACACAAGTCAGATACTCCAAGCGATAAGAGTTCTTGAAGAGTAGACTTGGTAGTGTAAGCCAACACCAAAGTCAGATACTCCAAGCGATAAAAGTTCTCGGAGAGTAGAGTTGGTGTGTGAGCCAACACACAAGTTAGATACTCCAAAGCTAATAAATTCATATAAGAGTAGACTTGGTGTAGAGATTGGCACCCAAGTCAGATACTCAAGTCATCCCCAATGCTAGGGAATGATGTGTCCAGAAAGCGGATAGCCCTTCCAAGCATACAAGTCCTACACGACAAGATCGAAAAACCTAATCCTCGCTCGCGTGGCTAGCCAACACTAAAGCAAGTAGGACGTTCTTTGTGGCTATGGAGGTATGAGTCACCCACAGGTTAGCTCTACCAGAGTATTATGATTTCCCATACTTATTGGGTTCATTATGTTGTTAAGGTAGTTAGTTATATTACCGCTGGATGATAAGACTATGCTAGTCGATTCTTACCAAGGCATGCATTATACTAGTCGAGGTGTGCTGAAGCTAAAGAAGTTGAATAAGTAAATTAAAGTACTGATACATACAAAGGTTTAGAAAGTTAAAATTGTTCAAAGGGATACAAAAGGCAGTTGATTACAAGAAGATGCTACTCATCCACAAGTCGCCCATCTACCACCGTCTTGCCCAAACCAAGTTGGTAGAAGTCCATTTCAGGGTAGATTCCTGAGGCCTGAGCAACGACGTCTTCAAAGCCCGCCATATATGAATTAGCAACATCATCAGTTAGGGCTTTCCTCTCTTGCACCAGCTCCCCACCCTTTCGGATAAGCTCTTCGTCCTTCTTGGCCAGCTCTCCCTTTAGTCTATCCACTTCATCTTGGAGCTCCACGTTCTTGTTGGATAATTTTAGGGCTTCCTTAGACTTCTTAGTAAGGAGAGCCCTAGTCTCTTCTTGCGATCGCTGGAGCTCTTTGTGAAGCTTGGTTGTTTTCTGCTTGAGACCACCAACCCGCTGCGAGAGCTCAACGACCTTGAGGGTTTTCTCTTTGGCTGATCCTTTCCACCCCCTCGGTTTGGAAATGGCTAGGCAGTTTGCAGCCAAGGCCTACCCCAATTGCCTCATAGCCTGCTCCACCAAGTGGTCCTCCTTCAAGTTCTCTAGCTTTTCCTTGGCCTTGACGGACAGAAGGGTCTTCTCAAGGAAGGAAGGGGCATCCAAGTTAGGGTCCCACAGTCCTTCCTCTGGAGCGCTCGTATCCTCGTCCTCCTGCACCACTACCATGTCTCGAGAAGGAGGTAGGCTTGGCGGAGGAGCCTGTGGTGAAGGTGCACGCCCGTCCGAGACTGAATGCTCAGAAGGTTCATTGGAAGCCTTTCTTCTCCTTTTGAAGACCGGCCCAGAGTAGGCCTTCTCGTCGTAAGTAGGAGCAGGGGCGGCCTCAACAACAACTTTGATCTTCAAGTCTTCAACAAGGAGAGCTTAGGCAGT
This sequence comes from Phaseolus vulgaris, assembly GCF_051622355.1. Lineage (NCBI taxonomy): Eukaryota > Viridiplantae > Streptophyta > Magnoliopsida > Fabales > Fabaceae > Phaseolus > Phaseolus vulgaris. Next base: position 36,983,453 of record NC_143508.1, read on the forward strand.
TTTCTTCATCTTCTTGGCTCTAGCTGCCAAGTCTTTCTTGTTGAGCTTACCCAACATACTGTCTACAAGAAAAACAGAGGTAGTTCAGCAAACAAATACATAAGTTAACATCAGTAAGAGTAAGAGAACAAAGAATACCAATGTAAGCTTTTAACTCTCCTGGAGAGAACTCTTGTTTTATTAGGGTGACTGTGTCGAAAACCACCTTCAAACTGCAGAAGAAAAGGCATCCCGCTGTGGCATGTCCTCCTTGGAAGTTTGGTTTTTGGGTCCAGTACAATGGGAACCCATATAGAAGAGTTGGGTCCCTCTTGTTGCAACGATTTTTCAAAGAATTACTCTTGAAACCCTTATAAGATTGTTGGAAGAGCGATAGTAATGCTCTCCCAGCCACCCCGTTGAAAGAGAACCACAATTGGCGGCCCAAGTGTTTGGCCTCAAAGAAATACAGAAAGACCTCTACAGATGGCAGATGGCCAAAATGGGTACAAAGGATGGAAAAACCCTTAACAAATGCCCAACTATTTGGATGTAGCTGGGCTGGGGCGACGTTAATCTCGGTAAGAAGCTCTTTTTCAAAGTTGTACAAGGGTAAACGGAGGGGAACTTTCTTAAAGACTATAGTATAGAAATAACAGAAAGGACCATTTGGGTCCGAGGAATCATCGCAACAAACTAGCTCATCCTCCCTACATAGCACTACCCTGAGACCCCTATCGTTTTCCCTACCAAGAATACATTTTTTAGGACGTTCGCTTTTCATGTAAAGCACTATCTTCTCAGAGGAGGTGTATACAGAGGTTTCCTCTAGAAGGTTTTCAGGAGCCCATGGGTACATGTTTTGGTAATCCATCACAACAGAGTATCTAAAACAAGAAAAACAAACAAGTAAATACAAGCACACATTCATGCAATGAAAGAAAGCGCACATTTTGGATTCAAGAGAAATGATGAAGCTAAACAGAGATAGCAATTGGAATCAAATAAGTGCAGAGCAATCCCATAATAGGTAATATAATCATAATGAAAGTGTCAAAGGATGCCAGTACATAGTTATGAGTTGGAGGAGGTACCTTGATTCAAAGGATGAATCGAGGCGAGGAGATTTCTCAAGATGAGGAAGGAGGTGCAAAGAGTTTGAGAGAGGTGCGAAAACTTTGTGAAGGAGAGATGAAACAATGAGAAACGCTGGGGATTTTCGAACGTTATGTAAAACAATAGAGAAAAGGACAAGCGACAATGCTTTCCAACCGCTGATAAAAGGCCACGTGTACGCTAACGATGAAGTATGGTGAGATGTCCTATAAAAAAACGCTTTGTGCGTCGCGCCACTACCCACAAGACACCAAGAGCGAGCAAGTAGCCTCTTCACTGAAGCAAGCTCAGCTTGAGCCTGGGGGGCTTGTGTACTAGACCAGAGCGCTCAGAGATCAGCACTCGGAGGTCAGACCTCAGCACTTGCCATATATAGGTCAACCTAGCTCTTAGACCTGGTTGGCGGGCCATGTGATTGGACCCCTGATGCATGTATTAGCCTTTTTAGTAGGTTTAGTGCAACCTTTCATGCATAAGGCCTAGGCGGTCAACAAGGGGTATTTATGGACCTAGGAGTGCGCTTAGTTTGCATAGGGTCTAACTTAAGTAAAACATTTTCTTTTAAACCTAAGCCCATGTGTTCTAGATCACGTAAAATCGTAGGTTGCATGTATGATGCGTAGCGCCACGCTGAGGGTGCCTACGTAAACAGATTGGACCCTTGATGTTGGTACATGAGTTTGTACCCTGGTGGTTATTCTGTTACGATTTTATGCACTCCATGGAGGAAAGGTTATGCTTGGTTGCAGCCCCAAGAGAGGGTGCCCTTGAACAAAATATTTTCTTGTTGAGTATGCTTTCAGTTGAGATTATATTCTCGTGAGGGAAAGTTGTTACAAGAGATAAACTATTAAAAGGGACTTGAGATCCCAGATAAAGGTACGTTGTTTCTAAGACTGAAACTAGTTACTTCTTGTTTCTTATAACCCCTGTACTTACTTGATCGTCGGAGTGCAATCAACAGGTAGGCCCCCTCTGTCTCAACGGAGCCGCGTTCCAACGAAACAAAAAGAAGAACAAATTCCAACAGAGATAGACGAAGTCAGAGCTTGTCACTAGGGTCAACCAGCGAGCAGGTCAACCAACAAGAACAAAAATATTTTAAACAAAAAAATTATTTGAGTAGTATAAATTTTTTTTAGAAAATAATTTTTAACTCATAAAAGTAAGAAAATGAATCCATCATACCCTATATCATTAAGTTTTTTTTCTTGAGAAAAGCATTTCTCTTTTTGCTATTTTGGGCATTTACAATGAATGAAAAATGAGGGTTACTTTACTTCGTTCAATGGTTTGCATGCCCTCAATGGTGTGCGAAGTGAAAAAAATATATTAAAATTTCAAGATCAATGAGTTTTAATTTAATGAATTTTAATTACGAAGATGCCTTATTTTCAAAATAAAAATATTCAAAACATAAATGTCTTAATTTTAAATTAATTTTAATCAAAATTTTACATATAAGATATATTTTACACTCTAAATGCGATTTTTTAATTTGAACGGAATTTACTAGTTATAGATTTTGCGCATTATTAATTTGACATGATTTATTTCCTTCACAAGATTCTTCTAAATAAAAATTTAAGTTTAAAAATATTCAAATAACATACAATTTTTTTTCACTCTCAATAGTAATGTACTATAGTACTAATTTCATTCTAGAAGAATAAGATTAAAATCCTCTCTTATAACCTCTTTTGAGGGTAAGAGAAGGAAAAATTAAAAGTCTCGATTCATTTTTTTGTTTTTCATTAATTCATTTTGATTTTGATTTATATATTTTTTATTCATGTGGACTAAAGAAAAATCAGAATAGAATTTCCAGAAAAGAAAAAAAAAAAGGTAGATGTTCTTTCTATCTTCAAACGAGGTGCACATAATTAATGTCAATTGAACAAAGTCAACCCACCAACAAATGAGTTTGAGTTAGTTTGATTTAAAGTCTTAATTATTTGAATTGTAACTTCACCAAGTTTTACTATTATGTTATTATTGGGTAAAAAAAGTTATAATAAAATAAATTCTATTAATCTTTAAGATGTTCTCAAGTATAAAAATGGAGTAGAATGTATTTTGTCATCCTTAATATTATTCAAACTAAACACATTACTTGTTCATATTGCGTTGTCCATTTGAAATTTCCTGCAAATATTATTTTATTTAAAATTAATTTTAAATAAATTGTTAAAATTTTACCTGTGTTTCTTAATTCAAAAGTCATTCCGTTATTGTTGTACATAGAGTTTACAATACCATGTTTTTTTAAGACAATTTCTTTAGCGTTTTCATTATTTTTTTTCTTGTATTTTTTATAGGTGTGGAAAAAAATTAAATTGGCAACAGGTCAAAAGTATTCTATTTTTTTCTATCTAGAATTTAGAAATTCAAAAATTCTTTTGAGATTACATCATCTTTGTAAATGTACTAGGGTGGACGTGTTTTTTTAGAGGATGAGAGTTTAATATTAGTTAATAAAAACAAATTTATACTATATAAAAATATCACAAAGTAATATATAAAAATATCATAAAATTAAATATATTATTTTTTTATGGGTGGAATAAATTTGTATATGTAATAATGAACATAAAGTGGTGGTATGGTAGACCAAATATGTGTATTAGAGAGGATGAAACATTACACATTATACTTCATAACTTGAATCGTTTGACTTATTTTTTTTTTTTTTACATTCAATTCTTTTATATAATTATGCGAATTATATAATTATGTGAATGTGTATTTTAATACTTGAATATGTTAATTTTGAATTTGATAGTATCTTTATATTTGGATTAAATGGTATTTTGCAGTAGACGGTATCAATTTTACAATTTTGTAATTTGATTTTCTTTCAAACAGTTTAAAAAACTAATTCATCAATATTTTACAATATTGATTAGGGGAAACAAATTAAAAGATAATGACAAATTATTTTGTTCCAGATAACTAACGCAAGATAATATATATATATATATATATATATATATTATTTAAAAATGATATAAAATAGCATGTGATAACGTTGAAGTATAGAATTCAAGTAATTAAAAAAAGAAGTGAAATAAAAAAATAATTAAAAATAAATAAATTAGAAGAAAAATAATAGTTATTACTAAAAATTGTCTTAAATAATCTTTAATAAATAGTAAAAAATATATAATTATTTGTCAATTTTTTTAGACACTTTCAAAAAAATAAAGTTGATGATTTAAATAATTTTTATAATTTAATAATTTTTAAAAAAATCGGTAAAATATTTATGGTAAAGAAAATATAAATTTTTTATTTTATTTTATAAAAATAATTTTAATATTTATGTATTGTAAGTAGTATATATTTTTTTGATAAATTGATTAAAATTTAACATTTTAATTTCATAAATTTTAATTTTCCATTTTAAAATAATGTTGAAAAAAATCATATAAATTAAACAAAATTTGAATATTTTTGTAAGAAAGTATTAGTATATATATTATATATTTTTTAATATATATATATATATATTAATTATGATGTTATCAAAAATTTATTCTTGTAAAATAAAATTTTAAATAATTTGTAATAAATAGTAAAAAAAATATATAATTATTTGTTTAAAATTATTTTAGACAATAATTTTAAAAAATTAAATTTGATGATTTAAATACTTCTTATAAGTAATTAATTTTTTTTTAAATCGATAAAATAGTTTTGATAAAGTAAATATATTTAATTTTATTTTATAAAATAATTTTGATATTTGTGTTGTTGTAAAAATTGAATATGAAAATCGTCTATTTTTAGAATTCTTTATGAATAGATACAGTCTACCAATGTATCGTTTTTGTTAACATATGAGTTTTGGTCTAGTATCCCAAATTTTGATTTTTTTTAATAATATTTTATTTTTCATGTATTGGCAAATGATTGTTGTTACTTGAGATATCAACATAGATGTCAAGTTGCATAATGATGTATAACATGAAAACTTTTATATAAAAATAAATATCAAACTACTTTATGTATGTTATGCATATTAATTGATTAGCATAAATAAGATATAAGAGAAATTGATTTATGTTCATAATTAGTTAATCACTAAAAGAGTTGTTTGGCTGTACATGTCATAAAGTTTACCTAAAGTTTCATCTGTTATAATCTCAATTTTCTAATACAAAATATCATTTATTAAATCAATTAAATCATCAACACCAAATTCAATTTTTTTCTACAAATTATATTACATGTTATTCACACATAATCCAACACTTTTTTTTTTTACATTTTAAATGTGGATTTTATTTAATTCTCCATGAATTGAATTTCATTTTCAAACTAACAAACCCATTTGAATGATAATTGAGAAAATAATGATATAAAATGTGTTACTAATTTTTATTTTTTTTAATAAAATAAAGGCATTCCTCTGGCATATTATATTTTAAAAAAGTAACACTAGTGCAGAAAAGACATTTTACAACGATATTCTAGGCTGATTAAATAAGAATCGATGTAAACAAAAATACGGTAGCCTTTTTTAAATATTTGGTATATATTACATTGGTTGGATAGTCCAACCGGTGTAATATATTGCTGTAATACTTAGATTTTTTTTAAACTTTTTTTGTTAGCAACATATATTACACCCGTTGGATAGCCCAACCAGGATAATATGTAGTGTCCTAGAGAAAAAAAATAGATTTATAAGTTTTAAAAAAGGCATATAACACCGGTTACCCTGTACAACCGGTATTATATACCATTTCTGAGTAAAAAAAATATATTACACCAATTATTACTAAGAACTAGTGTAATATAATTTTTTTAACTTATTTTCATGCTTCCACCTCACTGCTCATTTGCGCTACTCTACTCTTTGCCTCCATTATGCTGCTTTGTCTTCCACCGCCGCTTCCACCTTCATTTTCATTGAGCTTCCACCTTTGTGTGTCTCTATTTTTATTAGGGATGGCAAAGCGGGGCGGGTCGTGTGGGCCAACCCGTTGGTAAAAAACGTGGGGCAGACTGACCTTTTCAACCCGCTAACCCGCAGCCCGCGCGGGCCAGCAGCGAGGCAGGGCGGGCTGACCCACTAACCTGCAAGAAAAAAAGAAATTGGCACTTAGCAGTAGGGCAACGTAATTAGGTTTTCACAAAATTTCAAAGAAAGAAACATAACACAATCACACTTTTGGAATTAATGTTTTTGAATTAATGTTTATGTTTATGTTTAATGTTTTGGAATTAGGTATTTTTAATGTTTTGAAAGTGGAAGAATAGTGATATTTGATATTTATCTTAATGTTTAATGTTTTGATGTTTGACTATGTTTGAAAATGAAGAAAAAAAATTTAGGTTTGATATTAACAAATATATAAGTTTAATTTGACAATTTTTTAAGAATAAAATGTAAAAAAAAAAAAAAGAATGCGGGTTGGCCCGCAAACCCGCGGGCCGGCTCTTATGCGGGGCGGGTCGAGAATTCTAGCCCGCAATAACTTTGCGGGGCGGGCCAAGCGTGGGGCGGGCCAATGTGGGGCGGGCTGGCCCGCTTTGCCACCCCTAATTTTTCTTCCTCACTGTTGTCCCCAACTTTGTTTATCTCCTCTCCGTTGCCACCACCCTTTCAAATATTTCCTTCCTCTTTGCGACCATTGGTCCTTCAATACATTCGCGACCACCACTCTTCCTCTTCGGTGCCACTATTCTTCCTCTTCATTGCCACCAATCCTTCCGTCGATGCGCCTCCATAGTCGCACCACATTGCACTCGTTCTGCAACCACAACGCCTTCATTCACGCTCCAAAGTGAGTTTTTTTATTTTCAAATATTGTAATTTTAATTTTAATTTTAGTTTTAATTTGTAATTTCATATATTACAATTGGTTCTCTTTCAGACCTAGCAACACCAGGTTCCTCTAAATCCATTCAAACATTATTCGTTCCTTCCTCCATTTTTTCCTAACTGTATTTGTAGCCACAAGCGTTAGAGGCATTCCCGAGCCTACATAGACTTCAATTCTCCTCATGATGTTTTCGAGTTTGCTCAGTTCTTCGATGGACATGTTTTTGTTAACGAGAGTGGTAATTTTTTCTCTCTTACACTTCACGTCTTTAACTCACTATGTAACTGCTCCTTTTAATTATCAATGGTGAATCTTCAATCAGGTGCTCAACATAAAGCGGTTGTTGAGTATGCTTCTTCCTAGTGTGTTCCAAAACCAACTATCAAGAAGGATGGACATGAAGGGACCATATACAAAGGTTCATATCATTATGGTTTTTCTTCTCTAATTGTGTTAATTGCTACACATCATGTGTTTTTTTTTTATTTATGATTGGGGGCTCAATTAAATAAAAATTTGCTTCAAATGTCTCATATTACACCAGTTACTAGAGCCAACCAGTGTAATATGGGTACATATAACACCGGTTAAGCAGTCGATGTTATATGTAATTGACATTTTACAATGCCCACAACTACATCGGTTGTAGTACTGGAGTAAAATTCCTCCTAGAACCAGTGTAAAATATCTTTTTTGCACTAGTGTAAGAAGTGAGTTTTGAATCTATAAACATGCTTATTATACTCGAAAATTGTCTATGGACATGTTAAATTTGGCCAAGCGATGAGAATTGATAGGTTGTGATGGTAAAGACAATATTGAAAAGCTTATAAGAGTGATGATGGATGAAACTGACTCCAAGTTGTCATTTGGGTACATTAAGTTCGATGAGGTGCTTATTGAAATTATATCTTTGTTGCATTTGGAAAGTACTTCTTTTGTTGAATCAATAGATAGAGGTCCATGTGTCTTGTTAATAATGAACTTCTGGAAAAATCATGGTCAAATTGGTCTGTTATTGAGAATAAGAAAGCACAATAATATTGCATGGCTAAGAATATTATTACATCTACTTTAAATCTTGATGAATTTTTTAGGGTTTCACAAGGCTCGTCTACAAAAGAAATGTGGGACATTTTGGAGAAAACATATGAGGGCGCAACATATATGAAAAGGGCAAGGAAACATGCTCTAATCCGAGAATATGAGTTGTTCATAATGGAGTAGGGTGAAGTATTTTCAGAAGTGCAAAAGCATTTTACAAATAGTGAATCATTTGATTGAGCTAGGCAAATTCATTGATAAAGTGTAATTAAACATAAAGGTAATTAAGTGTTTGAACCGTAAATGGGAACCCAAGGTAACAACTATATTTGAATCCAAAAATTTAACAATAATGACTAGTGCAACATTGTTTGGCAAATTAAAAGAACATCAGCTGGAAACGAACCGGTTAAATGAGCAAGAAATTAATGATAAAAAGATTAAGAATATTCCTCTTAAGTCAGCTGCTTAGAAAATAGATTCAAAGGGTGATGAATCTAAGGTAAACAATGATTAAGAAAACATTAAACTTGTTAACCAAAAAGTTTACCAAATTCTTGAAGAAAAGAAAAAAAGAAAGAAAGAGGTTCATCACAAAGAAGGTTTCCAAAAAAATACGATCCTAATGCATCTAATTTTACTTGTTTTGATTGTGGAAAATAAGGACATACCAAAATTAAATGTTCAAATATACAAAATAAGGATAAAGTTTTTGATAGGAAAGGTGAGAAGGGAAAAACCATATATGCATTCAACCTTTATTGTATTTCTGCATCACTTCAAATGATATTATTTTCTTGGTTTAATCCCTGTGTATACAACAACCCCCTTATCGACTATACTACAGTTAACTCGATCTACTTGCTGAAAATAGATTTTAATAAAACCACCATCAAGTTTTTGCCATTATTGTCGGGACTAATTGATACACCAATAATTATGTTATATCTTTCATTCTGAAAAAGTACATATTGTAATATTTGTGCATAACTAACTTTCAACTGTAGATTTAGTTTTAACTATTTTGTAATAGCCTAAATCTTTTTGAATTTATAACTATTTTGTTTTGTTTTAATTTGTTTTGTTTAAATATTCTTTTAAGGATTTTTTATATTAATGATAACAAGAGGCAAACCCTCCTCAAAAGACTTGTTGTTTGAGTAGGATATTGAGAAACCTTTGAGAAAAGAAAGAAATAGGCTCAAACAAAACTAAGGAGATCAAGAGAAAATACCAAATCCAAACTTATCCAAGTCACAATCTCAAGCACCACAACCTGACAACATGGCTGATCAAATGGGAAACAGAAACAATGAAGGAGGAAAAATTGTAAATCCTCGAAGGAGAACATTAGGAAACTATGCTACGCAACAAGGACCAACATATTTTTCAAGCATAGCAATGCCTGCTACAACTAGATCTTTGGAATTGAAGGCATCAATTTTGAACTTAATTAGCTACCATCAATTCACAGGAATGAATCATGATGACCCTTACACTCATCTATCCATTTTCTATGAATTAATTTGTAGCATGGGATTTGTAGAGAGGGATATGGAATCAATCTACCTACATATTTATTTCTTTTCTCAGTAGCTGGCAAAGCAAAATAATGGCTTAAATCTTACCTAAACCAAAGTTTGAACAACTGCAATGAAGTTAAAGAAAAATTCTTAAAGAGGATTTTTTTTACTCTCCCTTTATTAAAGCTAAATCTAGCATTTCTACATTTAGGCAAGGACCAGATGAACCCTTATATGAAGCTTGGGAGCGCTTCAAGATGTTACTAAGAAGATGTCCAAACCATGGATTTGAAGACTTAGACCAGCTAAGTATATTTCAAAATGGTCAAAGGTCTGACACTAAAATGATCCTAGATACATCAACTAGAGGAACTATGATGGAAGTAGATGCAGAGTAAACAACTACGATCATTGATATTTTGCCTTCAACCGATTATCAAGTTCAACATGATAGACAAGTTGGTCAGAAGAAATAAGTGTTAGAACCAAACATGCCATAAAATAAATGTCCAAATTGCCTCATCAACTACATGCCATAAATTATCCTCAAATACAAGTGGAGAAAATCAATATAGAGGTTAATGTTCCTATGACACCCTAGCAGCAGAAGAAGTTCAATACATGATGAATCAAGGAAGGCAAAGCTAGATGACCAAACCAAACCAAATTTTTGGATGGAAACAAGAAAATGTTTCATCTAATAGACAACAAACCTACTAGAAACAACAATAACACTATCCTTCAATGCATAAAAGAACATCAAAGCTAGAGGATACACTAGAAAATTTTTGTATGCTTCCTTGACATATCAAAAGATTGTTGAAGCTTCAATAAAAAATATAGAAACACAAGTGAAGCAGTTGGCTAAAAAATTAGGGGGACAACAGGAAGGAAGATTTACAACAAACACACGGATTAACCCGAAGGAACATTGCAATGTCTTAACACTTGAAGGCATGGAGATTAAATCTCAAAACTCTAGCAATATGATTTTAGACAAGGATGATTGTCAAACTGAAAACAATAAAGAAAATTTAAAAAAAATTGGAGGGGGAGATGAAAATATAGAGAAAGCTTAACAAGTGAAGGAAGAAAGAAAGAAAAAATAAAATAAAAAAGTGCAAATATAGGAAGAGAAAAAAAAAGAAAAGAAATTGTTTATGAAAAAAATAATAAGTGAGGAGAAAAAGAAAATTGTTATGAAAGAAAATGGAGGAATAAGTAGTGAATGCAATGAGAGAATCATACCAAGAAACTCAAATGATCTTAGGAGTTTCACAATTCCAATGTCTATAGGAAACGTTTGTGTACATAATGCATTATTAGGTTTAGGGGCCAATATAAATCTTATTCCCTTTTCTTTGTTAAAAAATATAGGTAAAGTGACCATGAAACCAACCAGAATGACCTTAAGGATGGCTAATGGAAGTGTGCAACAACTGTATGGTATAGTTGAAGATATGTTGTAAGAACTATCAAGTTTATATTTCAAGTCGATTTTGTAGTCATGATTACTGAAAAAAGTAGAGAATTCCCTTTGATCCTTGGAAGGACTTTCTTAAAAACTACAAGAATGGTGATTGATGTTGATAAATGGAGGTTAAATTTATAAGTCTAAGATGAAGAGGTTATTGTGAATCTTTGGAAAAATATGGAACAATCAAAACCTCAAGGGACATATTTCAAGATATCAATGGCTAATGAGCTACCACTAGAACAAAAAAGGAAAGTGTATGATAGAGGACCATCTTCACTTCCAAAGCCACCATACACTTAGTTGGGAGTAAAAGATCAACCACATAAATAGACAGGAGAAATTTGTTCCTTAGTTTGTACAAATTGTGAAAACTAGAATAGTCTTTTCTTTCAGCGTTGTATTTCTAAGTCATTCATAAAATAGGTTAAAAATAACTCAAAGGCACTATCACCTTCATTTGACAATCAAGCAAAGGCTTCTAGAGCACTTTAAGGAGCATGGACGGTCATTAGCTTGGTTTAATCTTCACCATAATTAAGTTCACTTAACTAAGATGAAGGCAACCAAGAGGCATGGTTTTGAGACACATGAACCTGTAAATAAGTGGCTCCTCCTTTTTAAACATAGACTTAAAATATTAATGAATTTTGTTTCTGAATATTCAACAAATTTCTCCAATTCTCTGTTTGCTAGAAGCTATCAAGCCTAGTGAAACCATAAGGAAGTCGGTCTAACCTCTGCTTTGAACCTTGCACTTAAAACACACACCTATTTTATTGTAATAAAATAAATTTAAAATAAAAAATAAAATTTAATAATAACATAGTTAAGGAATGTTAACAAAAAAAATATATTCATGAGTATATGTGTCACAAGGTTACCTTCCAAGTTGTCTAATGGATATTTTGTGCGCCTCAAATTTTGCATATGTATGAGGTGGTTCGGAAGCTAGTCTAAGAATGATATTCAAAATAATATGACAATGATAACAATATAGAACCACATATTTACGCACAAATTACAACTATGTAATCATCATTATCATTATTGTCATGCAAATTTTATCATCACTTCACACATCTGCCATATATGAAGTAAGAAAACCCGACAACTAAATTTTCAAAGATTAATTTATTGTATTAATTGTCACAAATAAATTTTTGTTACCTTCTTTAACTATATTATTATTATTAAAAATTTATTTTCAAGTGATTTAATTTTATTACCACGAAGACTTGAATTTACTACTAATGTTTTTGAATTTTTCCAAATCACATTCAATTAACATAATTAATCGGGTATTAATTAGCTAAATAATCTAAAATTATAAATAAGTTCTATTAAATAAAAGTAAAAACTACAACATTATATTAACATATTTTTCTTAAAATATTTTTCAGATAAAAGAAATTAAAAAATATCACCCTACTAGAAAAAATATCACAGAAATATTAAATAAATTTTAAGAACTCACTGTTTTAGAAAATTAAAAACAACACACAAAACATAAAAACGGTAAAATTGTCCTCTCATATACTATTTAAGAAAATTAAAACATAAGAAAAATAAAAACATACTTGTAAATATAATTTAAAAAATAAATAAAAATATCTTCCAAAACACAATTTAAAAAATACACAAAATACATGTAATTATGGACTATTGTAAAAAGGCGAAAAAAATAATAATTCATGACCAAAAGTGTTAGAATATATGGCCTTAAACGAGAGGGGGGTGAATTGTTTAAGAGGGATTTTCGCAAACTTTGAAGGTATAATGAAAATCAATGCTGAATTACAGAGAAAAGAATCAAAGAAACAAATACCCAAAACTGTTTTAAGATGATATCAGAAAAACAATCGGTTGTTTTGTCAAAACAATCGGTTTTTTTATCAGCAGTTAATAAAAACAGCTTAAAACATATATATGTGAGATCAGGGAAAGAGAGAATCACACAAACAGATTTATACTGGTTCACTCTTACACCAAGAGCTACATCCAGTCCCCAGAAACCACTAGGTAATCCACTATGCAATCAAAACCAGATTACACACATTACACACCAAAGTAGTGACCTTGAACCCCTCAAGAAACACACTACCTTTGGCAAACCACACCAAGAATGTTGATCTTGAACACCTCAAGAACACACAACACTCCTTGGCAACACAACTACAGAAATACAGTAATCAAGGAAGAAGGGAATAGAATGCACCTGGGTATTACAAAGCTTAAAGTTCATAATTACATCCCAATCCTATTCCACACACTTAAGAATGATCCAAAGCTCTTTCAAATCTTGGAAAAACTGTTTTGATAAACTCTTTCTCTTACTCCAAGATTAGGAGCGTAAAACCACCTTTATATAGACCCACCAAGTGGTCAAAAGCATTTAATAAAGGAGCCAAGTTAGTTAGGATCATTTAAAACATTAAAACCGCTTAACAAAATTCTGTTAAGGTTTTCAGGAAAACAATCGGTTGTTTTGTCGAAACAATCGATTGTTTTGGTTTGACAGCAAAGTCAACCAAGTTTTTCAAAAACTGCTAAGGTAAAACAACCTGTTGAAATTTTGACAGCTTTTTAGAAAACACATCTTTTTAAAAAGTTAAAGATTCAAATGAACTTGGATCAACTTAAGGAGTGAATTAACAAGTTTCAAACAACTAGACAACACACACACACCCAGCAGCAAGGTCTTCAAGCTTTCCTCTTGGATTTGGAGACATCAAAGCATCTTGTTCAACAAAAAGTATGTTTACAAGCACAATCTTTTAAGTTTTAAAGTTGTATTTACAAGCACAAATTAACCACTTGAATAATCTTTCAAAATCTACCATGTATATAAATTTAATATAGAATTAAATCATTTTCATAAATAAATCTCACTCTTAAAATTAGAGATAATAAATGAACTCGTTCTTGAAAGTATTGAATTCATCTTGATTTTAATGAGAAATTCCATTGATAGGGTATGAGTATAACTATGAATAACACTTGATTTTTTAAATTGGGTACGAGGATGGGATGAGTATGTACATATCCGTCTTATCCTCGTCCCCATATGCATCCCAATTCCAATCATCATCCTTTTACTCGTTCCCGTTTTAAATGACTAAAATATCTTTAGTATTTTAGGTAACCTAAGAGACTTATATTAATGTTTCTTTGGTCCTTAATTTCCAAAATTATTTATAAGGCTCACATTTGATAATTTTTACTATTTTCTATAATTATTTTACCTTTATCTAATTGTTATTTAATATTCTGATATATTTTCTTTCTTAATATTTGACATTCAACAACATGTATAATAGTTTCATGTTACATTCAACAACATGCTTTAGTGAAATTAACTTAATTTGATTACCTGTAAGTTCATTATCTTGTAAAACCTTAACAATCTAATCTTTGGAGCATAGCCTTCAAGTTTTGTTTCATTTAATCTTTATATTGAACTCTAGATGACATGCACAATTAGTTTTAAAATAATTTAAATTATATAAGAATATAATTTTATTTACTACAAAAATACTATGAACAGTAAAAAAATATCATGCATTCTCAACGTTATATGTAATATCAGTATATGTTCTCTAACGGGGTTGGAACCAAAAGAACTATTACCTTCCTTCTCGGTTGGTTGGTCTACCCTTCCCTCTCTCTTCTTGAAACGGTCTCCGTGCTTTCCTTTCATTGCTCCACTCCTCGTCTCTGTAAACTCCAAGCTCAGATGGTACGTGCAAAAGGCACTCCGACGCTCAAGTGAGATTTTGGTGTTTGACCTTCAATGTTATTACTACTAGATGATGCATACATGATTCTTGGAATATTTGTCAATTTATATGATTATCATAGGCTCTTTGTTATTGGTTCAGATTAGGGATTTGGATCATGATTAGGAGTGTATTACCTAATCCTTGACCATTGATTAGTCTTGTTAATCCTCTGTTTAGGCATAATGGTTTTGGTTGTCTCGGTCAGCCTTGATTGGGTGTTGGGTCTCCAGGTGTCGTATGGACCCTACCGGTACATCATATATAAAATTTTCGTTTCCATATGTTATGTCTTCTCTCCTTTTGTAGCTATTAATTAATTTATTTTATTAATATTATTATTAGTTTTTTTTTCTTAAATCAAATTAGAGTATTAAAATATTACTTTTACTTTTCTCTTCCAAATTTTGTATATTTTAACATAAATCTAAATTAAATATTTTTTTTAAATAATTTTTATATTACATTTATATAATTATATTTTTTATTTTCTTTTTAAACAGGTAAAACTTACAATGTATATGTTACTAATTAAGAAAATAAATCCCTCTAAAAACTAAACCATGCCAAGTTTGCTTAAACAAATTGTTAATCGAACTGGTTTAACACCTACAAATAGTTATTAGAGTTTTCTAATAGGTTTGTACATGTGTAAAACTACGTCTACACATGCTAATTTGGGCTTTAAAGTAAAACAAAAACACCTTATACATCCAATAAAAGGAGACAATCAACATCGATTTAAAATTTAGTTAGGCCAAATATATCACTATCAAGTCATCTATCATATATAAAACTAGCAATTAATTTCATATACACATAAATTTACCTACTTTAAAATCTAAACGACCATACATCATCAGCTAAAACCGAAGCATCACCATGATTAGCCAATTCTCTTTTTTGTATATGGTATGCAACTTTTGTTATCAATGTTCTATTATTTTACCCTTTCATTTAAATCTTATTTGATTATCATGTGTTTTTACCACATGAATAACATTGGATACAAAATATTGTCATGGCTAATGTTTACGGTTTATGTGTAGGTTAACATGAAGAATCTCTATAAAGTAACAATAATGTTATCATCAATGATGATGTTTCTTTTTGGCACAACACACTCAATTGTTGTAGAGTCTAATGAAAGTTATATCAAATCAGCTACTTTTTTGTCCGAAAAGTTTGAAGTGGGACCAGGAAAAATTGTAGTGAAAACACTATTAGATATTGACTTTCCAAAGGGTCACATTGGGGTCAAGAGTTTTGATGTTGAAGTAGTTGATGAAGATGGTAAATCTGTACCTTTGTATGAAACTTACCTTCATCATTGGTTTGCTGTAAAATATATTGAAAATATTACCATGTCACACTACATTAAAAAATCTCACGACCTTCGCAATGGTATCGAATTCGAAAGAAATGATGGTATGTGCCAAGGTTTTTTGCTTCCACATTATTGGGGCTTGGGAGGAGAATCACAAGGAACATCCTCAAATCTTCCAGATCCTTTTGCAGTTGAATTAGGTAATCCTACAAAATTAAAGGATGGGTTTAAAGAAAAATGGTTATTTAGCATCATGGTTATTGATACCCGTGGCACACATGATAGAAAAGGTTGTACAGAGTGTAGGTGTAAGCTTTTAAATCTCCCAATTGTCATGGCTAATGTTTACGGTTTATGTGTAGGTTAACATGAAGAATCTCTATAAAGTAACAATAATGTTATCATCAATGATGATGTTTCTTTTTGGCACAACACACTCAATTGTTGTAGAGTCTAATGAAAGTTATATCAAATCAGCTACTTTTTTGTCCGAAAAGTTTGAAGTGGGACCAGGAAAAATTGTAGTGAAAACACTATTAGATATTGACTTTCCAAAGGGTCACATTGGGGTCAAGAGTTTTGATGTTGAAGTAGTTGATGAAGATGGTAAATCTGTACCTTTGTATGAAACTTACCTTCATCATTGGTTTGCTGTAAAATATATTGAAAATATTACCATGTCACACTACATTAAAAAATCTCACGACCTTCGCAATGGTATCGAATTCGAAAGAAATGATGGTATGTGCCAAGGTTTTTTGCTTCCACATTATTGGGGCTTGGGAGGAGAATCACGAGGAACATCCTCAAATCTTCCAGATCCTTTTGCAGTTGAATTAGGTAATCCTACAAAATTAAAGGATGGGTTTAAAGAAAAATGGTTATTTAGCATCATGGTTATTGATACCCGTGGCACACATGATAGAAAAGGTTGTACAGAGTGTAGGTGTAAGCTTTTAAATCTCCCAAACAACTTTTACAATGTCACAATGGGAATTAATGGTCAATTATTGCCAAGAAATTATAAAGGAGGACTCTTTTGTTGTCAAGATAAATTACAATGCAAATTAAGAAATGATTTCCAAGGCCCAACAAGAAATCTTTCCCTAAGATACAAGATAAGGTGGGTTGATTGGATGAACACCAGGTGCCTCTTAGGTTCTATATACTTGATTCAACTGATCACGTAAGATCAAATGGTTCTACACTAATTCATGATTGTCAGGTAGATGATTTATTCAATATATACTATACTTTACAAATATAAGCAAACTTTTGAAACTCACTTATATTCCAAACAAAACTATTAGGCTATTAATTACTTTTTTTGTGGGTAGGTGGGTAACATAAATTTCTCAATTTGATATAGGCAGAATATACTATTCCAAGAAATCATGACAGTGTCTCCCCTCACGTTAAGAAAGCAAACATCCCAATGACAAAAGGTGGTTATCTTATATATGGCACCGCTCATATGCACACTGGTGTTGTCAATTCTACTTTATATGGACAGGTAATATTTGAATTTACTTTTTGTATTCCTATATAATTATATCATGTAGATAACCTTATCTTAAATTTTTTGTTCTTCATAAATTTGTTAGTAATAAAATTTGTTCAGAAATTGTATATATATATATATATATATATTTGTAAGAAATTAACTATTTTAGTGCATTTTCTCTAAATTTATGGTTTTGCTTAACTTAGGATGGAAGGGTTTTATGCACTTCAAATCCAAAATATGGAACAGGAAAAGAAGCAGGAAATGAAAATGGTTACCTAGTTGGAATGTCAGTTTGCTATCCAAAACCTGGTTCTATCAAGATTAAAGACGGTGAAATTCTAACATTAGAATCCATATACGAAAACAAGTTTCGTACTGGGGCTATGGGGCATTTCTATATTTACTTGGCAGATCAAATACCGAACAAAGATTTGAATATTTGATGTGAACTATTTATTTATCTTTCTATAATAGCTCATTTAATTTTTAGTATACTTGTAATCCATAAATAGTGGTTTCAAATTATCACTACGTGTATTAATGTTTTTTTACTTTTAATCCATTGTTTGGTATATGATTGTGTTACTTTTGGTATACTGTATCTTGTTGATGTATATATAATCATCTATCACAATCTTTGTTATGTAAACAATATACTAAAAATGTAATATACGAATTGAGCTTATAATTTAAAGCAAGATGTTGTGAACCTAGCTCCAATTTAAGTTCAAGAATAATGAAAAAATTGTGCAATGTGAACAACAAATTGCTCCAAAATGAAGATGATGAAAAAATAACAAATATAAAATTTTAAAAAATAAACAATTTTCTATACTACGAAAGATAAATGCTTTTTGGTTGCATATATCTAGTGATGCATACAATTCACTCTTATAGGAGAAGTAAAACATATATAAATATTATTGTTAATGAGATGAACTAACAGACCATCATAATGTTGGAGTTGAAGCTTATGTTGAATTGTATTTGTTGAATCCAACCCTCATAAAGAAATAAAATTTTTGTGTTATTTATATTATTTCTTCATGATGTTTAAGTGATCTTACATATTATTGAAAAAATTAGTTAAACTAAACTTGGTAAATAGATCATTTTAACTAGTTAAAATGGTAGTTAAATATGTTAAATGTTCTTAGATGAAGGTCTTTTGAACTATAGTAAGTAATTTAATAAGTTGAATTGTTGATTTAATATGTTAAAATTACTTAGAACTTGTTGTAGTTCTAGCAAAGTGTTTTTAATCTATTTAACTAGTTTTCTAACAGGTTAAAATCACTTATTTTCTCATAAGGCTTTATCAATTTGTTTTAACAGGTTGAAACTATAATTCAATATATGTATTTCACTAATAAGTGAATTCAATAGATTATTTCAAATTTTTAATATGTTAAACTTGATAGATACTTTTATATAACTCTCATTCTGAAAATATTTTAAAAGTAACAAAATTTACTGAAAATTTATTTTGACAAAATATATATTCCATAAGTGTTCATTTGATTGTTCTTTAAGCTTTCTTTAGCAATCTTTGAGATCATTTTGTCTTATTCAAGAAGTATTCATATGATTTGATTTTTTTAGGTGTAATCATTAAAATTAGGTGAATTTTCTTGTATTTTAGATTTTTAGGTAGATTGCAAATGTTTCTACTGAATAGGGTGTTCAATGTGGGTTCTTAATAGGGGTTTACAAAACTGCCATGAACCAATTCTTGTAAGGTCCAAGAAAGTGGTTCTTGATCTCTTGTCATATCAATTTGTTGTGTTTAGTGTGAGTTTAGATAGTGTAGACCATGCAACTATATGTAGCTCTTGAAAAATAGATAACTAGTATAAAAAGTTCAGTCTCTGTCTCTTTTCCTTAATCTTTTAATTCTAGCTTTAATTTGTTATTTGGAAGAATCTCTATCAATCAATTTGTTAAAAGGTTATTCCTAAAACTTTTAATATGTTGTTTCAATGAAGTGAACCTTTTAAAAAAGAATAACGTTTCTAAATCTACGAAAAGTTTTAAAAGTTCAATTCACCTCACTCTTGAATTTTCCATATTATTACTTCCATTTGGTATTGTTAGAATGTATGACCTAGACAAGAGGGAGCTGAATTATTTTAGCAAGATTTTCGCAAAGATTGGAAGTAGATTGAAAATATTAGTTAAATCAATCAATTGATTTATCTATTCAACTAGTTTATTTAGCATACTAACAGTTCTGAAGAAATATAAACCAGTTGTTTTATCGAAACAACTGATTGTTTAATGCAGCATAATACACAAAACAATTTATATAGGAGTTTATTAGTGTAAGAGAAGAGAGATTCACACATAAATTTATACTAGTTCACTCTTAACCAAGAGCAACATTTAGTCTCCAAGACACCATTGAGATTTCACTAAGTAATCAAAACCAGATTTCACCACACCAAGAATGTTAATATTGAACCCCTCAAGAACATACAACACTCTTAGCAACACAACAATTTCCAAAAACAATATTTGAAACTATTTTACACACAATACTGACTAAAAGAAAGAATAAGAATACATCTGGGCTTTACATAACTGTAAAATAACAGAACATAAAACTCACATTCCTACTTCACATACAAGCATGGATCCAAGATGACAAGATTGATTCTCAAAGCTTTTTTATCTTTCTCTTAAAACAAAAACGTTTTCAATAATTTTGTGTTCTTGTTTTTCAAATGATCATAAAATAGTCTTTATATAGACATTAAAAAAAGATTAAAACAGATTGATCATTAATTGAAATCTGTTAAAAGCATTTAAAAGCAGTTTGAAATTCATAACATAATTCTGTTAGAAACCACTTGACTAATTTTTAATACAAACTGATTGATTTCTTTTTCTGTTGAACAATAAACAGAAAATAGTCAGTTCATTTATCGAAATAACTGTTGTTTTTGTCTCACAGGAAAGACAAAAAAAAACAAATCATTTTTAATCCTTTTAAAAACTTTAAGTGTAATTCAATCGGTTGTCACGATAAACCAACTTGTTTTTTAAAAATTTGTTGTAGCACCAGACCTTAAACAAAAGCTTTTTAAACTTATTTAAAACACAAAACAATTAACTAAAATTAACACAAATTTTAAAAAAAAAACTTTCAAAAAAAATTTAGAATTATATGAGCTTGGATCATAACTAGGTGTAAATTAACAACTCAAATCTACTTAACTTCACACACACAACAACAGATCTTTCAAGTCTTCAAGCTAGATTTGGAAATCATCAAAGCACCTTGTTTAACAATCTCCCCCTATTTGATGAAGACAAATCCTTGGTTGTTTGTGTTGTAGATTTTGAATTTAAGAGTTCCTGCAAAACAAAAAAATAGACCATGTGTTGAACCAAGTGGTGTTCAAGTTTTGAAGAATCCAAACCCTTTGAAGGATGTTGAAGCCTCTGCTATGCTTGATGTTGTTGTGCTGGTTTAGCTTAGTTCTGGGGTAGTTTATATGTTGTAATTCACCCTTTGATTAAATCTAAAGCATTAGCATTCTCAACCTTTGCTTGTATTGATTTCAGATTATCTTTTGTAACAAGTGTAATCCTTGTACTCTGTTGAACAAGTATTCGTTTCTGTGTTTTGCTGAGATTGGTTGTGTGTTCTTGAGGGGATCAAGATCAGCAATCTTAGTGTTGGTGTGTTGACCAAGGAGAGTGTGTTTCTTGAGGTGTTCAAGGTCATTCTCTTGGTTGTTGTGTAAGTGATCAAGGTGTGATTGCTTAGTGGATTTCCTCAGGGTTCTGAGAAGACTGGATGTAGCTCTGGGTTTGGAGTGAACCAGTATAAACAACTGTGTACAATTTCTCTATCCCTATCTCTTTAAATTTAGTTTTGTCAATTGATAACTGGTATAAACAACCGATTGTTTCGGTAAAACAACCGATTGTTTTTCCAGTATTGTGCTTTTGCTTTATGTTTTGAAAAACTGAATTCTTAATCAAGGTTTTCTTGAAGTATTTTTCATTCTAAAATTAAAAGTGTACGAAAATATTTCTTAAACAATTCACCCCCCCCCCCTCTCGTTTAAGGCCATATATTCTAACAATTGGCATCAAGAGCTTCGTTCTTGAAAGTTATTCAAAAACCTTTTTTCTATGGCTGGAAAACTATCTTTTGAGGAAGGTGCTTCAATCTTCAAACCACCTTTATTCTGTGGATTGAATTATAAGTTTTGGGAAGCAAGAATGAAAATCTTCATTGAATCTATTGATCAAAGAATTTGGGATTCAATTGAGAATGGTCCTTACATTCCAAAGTTCAAAAAGGATAATTCTTTCATTGCAAAACCTTTGTCCAAATGGAAAAATGATGAATGTAAGATGGCCCAGCTTGATCGGTCTGCTCAAAACATTATAGCTTTTGCACTAGATACTAATGAATTTTTCAGAATATCAAAGTGCAAAACTGCTAAGGAAATGTGGGAGACACTCAAGGCTGCTCATGAACCAAAGGAAGCAATGACAAAGAGTCAAGCAAGAAGGAAAAGAAGGCAAAATAAGAAAAACCTAAATCTTTGCTTCATGGCCAGAAGGGAGGATGACTCAAGTAGTGTAAGTTCATCAAACTCTTCAAACTCTGAAAATTATGGTCAATTGCTTCAAGCCTTTCAAGAAACGCGTGAAGAAGCCAACTGATTGGCTCTCTTGAACAATCGGTTAAAAGAAAAGAACAGCTGGCTTGAAAACAGAGTAAAGGCACTAGAAGAGGATTTAGAAAATTCAAAAACAGATTTTGAAAATCTGGAAATCATTTACAAAAACTCCTCTTGCAAATGTGATACTCTAGTTTGTGAAAATTGTGAAAATCTTGAAAAGAAGGTCCACTATCTTGTTAAAACAGTGGATAAGCTTTCTAAAGGCCAATCCAACTTTGAGAGTGTTCTAGCATCTCAAAACTGTGTTTTTGGAAAATCTGGATTAGGTTTTAATCCACAAAATAAACAAGATAGATTTTCAAAATCATTTTCGAAAATGCTAGAAAAACAATCGATTGGACCATCGAAACAACCGATTGTTACATGCTTCTATTGCATGAAAAGAGGCCATCCTGTGAGGTTTTGTAAATTCAGAAAACATGTTGTTCCTAAAGGGCTTATGAAGTGGATTCCTAAGGGAAATAAAGCTTTAATTGATGAGTATAAACCAGATGGACCCACATTCATAAGGGGACCAAATCTTTGTACTTGAAAATCTCTTTTGTAGGAAATCTTGGAGGAGAGCAAGCAACTATGGTACTTGGATAGTGGATTCTCCAAGCATATGACTGGGGACAAATCAAAGTTCCTGAGTATCTCCTTTAAGCAAGAGGGTCATGTCACCTATGGAGACAACAACAAAGGAAGAATCCTTGGGAGAGGATCCATAGGAGATGAGAACATTTTGGTAATCCATGATGTGCTTTTTGTTGAAGGCCTAAAGCATAATCTGCTGAGAATTAGCCAACTTTGTGACAAGGGATATCAAGTGATGTTTAAGTTAAACACATGTGAAATCTGTCTACCCAACACCAAAGAGGTAATCTTGGTAGGTAAGAGAGTTAATAATGTGTATCTTCTAGATATCTCTTCACCATGTTCAATTGGATGTCTTCTATCCAAGCAAGATGAATCTTGGCTTTGGCATAGAAGAATTGCTCATATTCACATGAATCATTTGAACAAGCTAATCTCAAAGGATCTTGTGATTGGGCTGCCAAAACTCAAGTTTGAGAGGGATCACATTTGTGAAGCATGCCAAAAAGGGAAACAAGTGAAAAGTTCTTTCAAAATTAAAAATGTTGTTTCTTCTTTGAGACCTCTTGAACTTCTTCACATGGATCTCTTTGGACCCTCAAGAACTATGAGTCTTGGTGGAAATTATTATGCTCTTGTTATTGTTGATGATTTCTCTAAGTACACTTGGACTCTTTTCTTGGAATCAAAGAGTGATGCCTTTGCTGCATTCAAAAAGCTAGCAAGAAGACTACAAAACACAAAGAACAACAACATAGGTTCTATAAGGAGTGATCATGGAGGAGAATTTCATAATGATAAGTTTAGCAAATTCTGTGAGAAGTTGAGAATTCTGCACAATTTCTCTGCTCCAAGAACACAGCAAAATGGAGTTGTAGAGAGGAAGAACAGGTCACTTGAAGAGCTTGCAAGGATAATGCTTAGTGAATCATCACTTCCTAAGTATTTCTGGGCAGATGCAGTGAACACCTCTTATTATGTGATGAATAGGGTGCTTATAAGGCCTATTTTGAAGAAAACTCCATATGAACTTTTCAATGGAAGGAAGCCCAACATCAGTCACCTCAAAATCTTTGGCTACAGTTGTTTCGTTCTCAATAATGGAAAGGAAAGCTTGGGAAAGTTTGATAAGAAAGCGGATCTTGGTATCTTCATTGGTTATTCACTCACAAGTCATGCATATAGAGTCTACAACAAGAGGTTGATGACTGTAGAAGAATCAGTTCACATTGTCTTTGATGAGGTAGATCGCATAATCAATCAAATCCCAAAGACCAGTGCTGAAGAAGATGAATAGAGCATCATTTTGGAGAAGCTGGAAATCTGTGCAGAAAAACAACCAGTTGATTCGCAGAAACAACCGATTGAAATTCTGCAACAGAGTGAGTTGCCCAAGGAGTGGAAGATTCCTAAAGATCTGTCAGTGGATAACATCATAGGGCAGATAAAGGAAGGTGTCTCCACACGTAGCTCCATCTCAAACTTCTGCAGGCACACACCTTTTGTCTCTCAAATTGAACCAAAGTCAATTGAGGAAGCTCTTAAGGATGAGAAGTGGGTTGAAGCTATGCATGAAGAGCTAAATCAGTTTGAAAGGAATGAGGTATGGTTTCTTGTCCCTAAAACTAATGAAATGAATATTATTAGTTCAAAATGGGTTTTCAGGAACAAGCTAGATGAGGATGGTGTGATCACGAGGAACAAGGCAAGGCTAGTTGCAAAAGGCTACAATCAAGAAGAGGGCATAAATTATGATGAAACCTTTGCTCCTGTTGCTAGATTGGAGGTTGTGAGGCTGCTGCTGGCTTTTGCTTGTATGAGTGGTTTTAAACTCTTCCAAATGGATGTCAAGAGTGCCTTCTTGAATGGCTACATCAATGAGGAAGTCTATGTAGATCAACCACCGAGATTTGAAGATCACAAGTATCCCAACCATGTCTTCAAGTTGAAGAAAGCTTTGTATGGACTGAAACAAGCTCCAAGGCAGTGGTATGAGAGGCTTAGCAACTTTCTGTTGTCTCATGGATATGAAAGAGGAATGGTAGACAAGACTCTCTTCATCAAAAAGTCAAATGCAGAAATAATTCTTGTGCAAATCTATGTTGATGATATCATCTTTAGTGCTACACAAGATAGATTGTGTGAAGAATTTGTGGTTGCAATGAGAGGTGAGTTTGAAATGTCTATGATGGGAGAACTATCTTTCTTTCTTGGATTGCAGGTTAAGCAAACGAAGGATGGGATCTTCTTGAGTCACTCAAAGTATTGCAAAGAAATTCTCAAGAAATTCGAAATGGAGAATTGCAAAGCAGCAAGCACTCCAATGCAATCAAGCTGTTACATGGATGCTGATGTTGTTGGAAAGAGTGTAGATCAAACAAAATACAGAGGATTGATTGGATCTTTGCTATATCTAACAGCTAGCAGGCCGGACATCATGTTTGCGGTGTGTTTATGTGCAAGATATCAAGCAAATCCTAAAGAGTGACATTTCAAAGCTGCAAAAAGAATTATGAAATATCTCAAAGGAACATCATCTGTAGGATTATGGTATCCTTCTCACTCCCCAATACATTTAATTGGTTATTCAGATTCTGACTTTGCAGGTTGTAAGCTAGATAGAAAGAGCACAAGTGGCACTTGTCACCTTCTTGGCTCAGGCCTAATCTCATGGCATAGCAAAAAGCAAGCTTGTGTTGCTCTCTCTACTGCTGAGGCTGAATATATAGCTGCTGGTAGCTGTTGTGCACAGATTCTATGGCTCAAACAACAACTTGCAGATTTTGGTTTACAAATCAACAAGGTTCCTTTGATGTGTGATAACACAAGTGCTATCAATCTTACCAAAAATCATATTCAACACTCAAGGACCAAACATATTGAGATAAGGCATCATTTCATCAGGGATCATGTACAAAATGGGAACTGTGAAGTGAAGTTTGTGGAGACCAAACTGCAGTTAGATGACATCTTCACAAAGCCTTTACCAAAAGAGAGGTTTTTCTTCTTAAGAAATGAGTTAGGTATCCTTGATCCTAATAATCTCTCCTAAATCTGTTTTTGATACATGCTAAAGTCTATTTGTGAAGACAAATAGGGGGATAATTAATTGGTTCTTGTATATCTTTGTCTGATACTGTATAAAATGTTAAAATCTCTAATATGAAAGTGTTTTCTGCTACTACTGATAGAAACAACCGATTGTTTCGTGTAAACAACCGATTGTTTATCATGTTTTATGCTTTGAAAGAGTAATAAACTAACTTGCTGCTGTAAGAAGCTTTGGACAGTATAAATGCTATTTTTGCAGGAACTGCTTCAGATTTAATCAGATCAAACACAAGCACCAGGAATTTGTCTTCATCAAATAGGGGGAGATTGTTGAACCAAGTGGTGTTCAAGTTTTGAAGAATCCAAACCCTTTGAAGGATGTTGAAGCCTCTGTTATGCTTGATGTTGCTGTGCTAGTTTAGCTTAGTTCTGGGGTAGTTTATATGTTGTAATCCACCCTTTGATTAAATCTAAAGCATTAGCATTCTCAACCTTTGTGAAAGTAAAATGTTTTCAAACTAAGTTAAAACAACCGATTGTTTTGTCGAAACAACCGATTGTTTATACTTAGGTGTTTTGAGAAAAAGATTGAAAACTGTTTTTACAATGGTTGAACTGTTAAGTACCAAAACAACCGATTGTTTGTTTTGGGACCATAACAGAAAAACTGTTTTCAAATTGACTGAGCTTTAAATGATTTAACTGCTTACGCTCCAGTCATTAAATGCTTTGACCAATCTTTTAATGCAATTTAAAAGTTTGTTAAGATTTGATAACAAACTATATCTTTGAATATATTCAGAAAAACATATTTGAGATTTAAGAATCTTTTGACAAGTTTTTCTAAGAGTTTTGAGTTTTTCAAAGAGCAGAGATTGCTAAGAGTTTGTGATTGATCAAAGTGTATGGAATAGGATTCTGCTTGTATTGATTTCAGATTATCTTCTGTAACAAGTGTAATCCTACAACAAGTATTCGTTTTTGTGTTTTGCTAAGATTGGTTGTGTGTTCTTGAGGGGATCAAGATCAACAATCTTAGTGTTGGTGTGTTGACCAAGGAGAGTTTGTTTCTTGAGGTGTTCAAGGTCATTCTCTTGGTTGTTGTGTAAGTGATCAAGGTGTGATTGCTTAGTGGATTTCCTCAGGGTTCTGAGAAGACTGGATGTAGCTCTGGGTTTGGAGTGAACCAGTATAAACAACTGTGTACAATTTCTCTATCCCTATCTCTTTAAATTTAGTTTTGTCAATTGATAACTGGTATAAACAACCGATTGTTTCGATAAAACAACCGATTGTTTTTCCAGTATTGTGCTTTTGCTTTATGTTTTGAAAAACTGAATTCTTAATCAAGGTTTTCTTGAAGTATTTTTCATTCTAAGCTTAAAAGTGTACGAAAATCTTTCTTAAACAATTCACCCCCCCCTCTCGTTTAAGGCCATATATTCTAACACCATGCTATCCATACAAAGCTAGTATAGCAGGATAGCTCATACAAATTTATAAAGAACACTTAAAGTACCAATTTTTGCATAACCAAAGTGTAGCAGAAAACCAGAAAAATTTAAAAAACTAAGTGTCAAAGTGTAGCAGAACTGAAAGCAATTACAACCAAAGCAAACAGATAAATGCGCCCCCTTTTGTCTTCAAAAATAGACAAAAAGAAGGGTTTACAGAACAAAATAATAAATAAAAATAGTCCAACAATACAAATAACATAAAGCAATTCAAAAATAGAAAATGATTCTGAACATTCAAGGGTCCTTGCCATACTGGAATTCAAAGAGCTAGGTCTGAACAACTTCAATCTGTTCATCTAGATGTTGGAACCTGGCTGCACAAAACTCATAGTGATCCTTCTTATCACTTGCCATGGTGTCCATGCGATTGATCATCAATCTTTCAAACTGGGACATTGGAATTCCATAATCCACAAGTGGCTCATAGATAGCCAGTGCATGCATAACATAATCTTCTGTGATTTTAACACTTGGACCAGTTTCATCATTAACCAACATTTTGTCTAGTTTGATCACCAACACCAATGTTCCTGCTTGATCCAACAGAAGGACCAGCTGGATCTTCCTCTTTGCTAACCCATTTGTTGTAAACTTTAATGAAACCCATCTTCTTAAGTGAACCATTGTTAATTTTATGAGATCGTTTTACCACCTCTGATAGTTCTTCATTTAGATCAACTTCAAAATATTAAAGAAATATAGAAACAAGTATAACATAAGGGAAATGGTAGTCACTTAACCTCATAGATTTTTGCATGTGCTCCTTGAACACATGGATCCAGTTGACCTTCATGTTCTTCATGATGCAGTAAACCATAACAAGGTCTTCTTCTATGAGGACAACATGATTGCTCCCCCTTGGAGTTAGCATCCATGTGATTATGAAGGTAGTGACTTGTTTTTTGTTATAAAAAGCTTTCATGTTAGGCAACACTAAGCTACTTGACATCTCATTTAGGCTGACACCTCAAGTAACAACAATCATTTGCCATCACATGAAAAAAGTATTATTAAAAAAAGAAAAAGAAAGAAAATACAAAAATATGGGGGGACTAGACCAAAACCCATATGTTAACAAAAACGATACATAGGTATACTATACCTATTAATAAAGAATTCTAAGAACAGACTAGATTGAAGCCTGCTATACAAATGAAAGGATTCTATATGAATAAATTCTAAATCAGCCAACTTATCAGCACACGCATTGATGTGATTCCAATAGCAAAGAAGAGAATGATTCTTGACATTCTTAGGAATCAACTTGAGTTGGACAATTGTTAGGCACTTTTTCTTAGAATTGGATCAATGTTCTAAGTCAAGAACTCACCAAAACTAACACCAAATCCAAACTCACATGGAAGTTCCTCATATTGTCAAATTGAACCAACAAAAAGAGGTAAAACTCAAAAGCACCGAACAGAATTGAATAAGAATCAAAATGAACCGAACAAAATGAATTAAAAGGCAAAGAACTGAAAAGGATTGCTGGAAAATAAGAACAGCCGAACCATAAACTCAAGAACACAAGACAGAATTTCAAGGAAACAAGCTTAAACATGAACAATTGAAAGAGAAGGAAGGAAGGAGAAAAGAATGCTCATGAAGATGGATGTAAGGTTGGATGATCACGCCACTAGAAGGATGGTTGCTCCTAGATGAGTGTGTTGCCGCCACTTGAGGACACCATGGATCCTTCAAGATAAGACTAGAGAAGAAGGCTCAAAAGCTCTCCAATGCTCACTCAAAATTTGAGTATAGTTTCTTTACTCTAAATTCCAATCTGAAAAATACAAAGGGAGCACCTCTATTTATAGCCTAAGGTGTTGAAATGCAAGCTACACAAATTCAAAAACTCCCTCCTAAAAAGCTTCTAGAATCGGCGCCAAAAACAATGCATGAGGAAGGTGTGACCTTTTCCTTCACTTTGGCACCTCCTATTCTACTCCTACACCTATCTACTAACGCACCCCCCCTCCTAAAGCTCCTAACTAAAGCCTAAAAGATGCTATAACAATAGAGGTTTCTAATGTTTCCCTCTAAGCACCTTCAACCAAAGAAATTACAAAAAGAGAAAATAATTGTCCCCTAGCTCCTAAAGCTTTGAACATGCTTCTTGTAAGCCTTTGAGGTGGGCTTTGACCTCCATGGGCGTCTTCTATTTGCGCCTCTACCTCTTCTTGATCTTGTTGATTGGCCTCCACGTCCACTTGACCTTGATCTCCATCACGCATTCCTTTCACGAAAAATATGAGTAACCCTAAACCTTTTACTTG
Organism: Phaseolus vulgaris; assembly: GCF_051622355.1. Lineage (NCBI taxonomy): Eukaryota > Viridiplantae > Streptophyta > Magnoliopsida > Fabales > Fabaceae > Phaseolus > Phaseolus vulgaris. Next base: position 37,013,156 of record NC_143508.1, read on the forward strand.
TTATCCAGCTTTAAAGCACCAGCATGAAAACCTTTACTTTCATGAGAGGATTTTTTAGGCAATTAATGCAGTACTGCATTTTATTGAAATCCTCCACAACATTTGTGTTTACTTTGCCAACACGTGCACCAGAGAAATTCTATCCAATGATAGCAGTCCACATAGCAGGAGTAATCTCCATATCCAATCCTTTAACATGAGAATACATGTTCTCACCATAAACAATCAGGTTTGTGTAGAATACTTTAAAAAGATCTGGAAAAGTATTCCCATTCAACTCTAGGAACCTCTGTAGCTTTTGGTTTTTCAAGGCCTTTCTGACCTCTTTAAGATTTTTTCCTTCTGCCAGTTGAAGGACAACAACTTTGGGGTATTGATGACTTTTCAGCTCATCTCATGCAAGAAGTTTTCTATTTTCTCATTTTCACCAGAGAACCAAGTCTCTAGATGACCAACCTTGATAGTTCCCTTGATGGCACACGATTTCTTTCTCCTTGGTGAGTAGGATGAACAAGTCATGATGCATATGTGTGTTTGCGAAAGTGCAGTGAAGAGATAAAGAATTTTTAGTGAAGATGAAGAGAAAAAGGAACATATTGTATTTGTGATTTATTCTATTGAATGCAAACTTAATATAAGCACGGAAAAAAAATGAGAAATTCGAAGTAAGTTTTAGTGAGTTGATTTTACCAGAGAAAAAGCATGTGGTGTAGTTTTGGAAACTGCAATTTGTCAGTCCAGATAAAAACAACTTTGACTGCACTTTATGGTGATTGACAATTAATAAAAAGAAATTAGTTTTTCAAATGAACAACTAGATATTTTCAGTGATGACCAGATTCATAGGCACATCAATGTATGTTTGAACTATAATATTTTTTAGATCAGAAACTTACATTTTTTATTCTGAGGTGCCAAATAGCAAAACAGTTAAGTGAAACGCATTTTTAACCGATTGAAAAATTATAGAAAAGTTGATTCCTTTTTCTGAACCAATTAATTACCTTTTAATACAAGGTAAGTACAATATGCTTTTGTTCATACCTTCACTAAGATAGCCCAACAGAATCAATTAGACATGATTCTTTGAGATGTTGATTTGATCATATGAGATACTTACATTGACTTCAATTGTGGAAGCACACATACTTTCTTTATTTTTTATGTTCTTCCTTTGAGAAACCACTCTTCAAAACTAAAGATGATTATTGACTGTCAAGGATCCCTGCAAGAATAAGTCAAGAAGCAAGATTTGGTCCCCTTAATGTGGGTCAAATGGTATTAATTGGAACTTTGGGAACCCATTTTAAAAGACCTTTGGGAACAACAAACCTTCTTGCTCTGCAGAACTTAACAATATGACCCTTGTTCATGTAGTAAAAACAAATTTTAGCCGGTTTAAACAATTTAACAACTGATTATTTTAAAAAAACTGGAAAAAAAGGTTTGTTCTTACTGTTCGAGTTAAAGCCAAGACTAGCTTTGCCAAAAACACAACTTTGAGAAGCAAGAAAGGTTTCAAAATTGGATTACCCTTTTGAAAACGTGTCCACTATTTTTAAAAGATAGTGAACCCTGTTTTGGAGGGAAACACATTTTTAAGAAAAACTTGAATCAGCACACTTATAAGAAGAGACTTTGTAAATGATTTCAAGGTTTGCAAAATTAGTTTTTGAATGACTTAACTCTTCTTATAAGATCTTGACTCGATTTTCCAACCAGTTGTTTAACCATTTTAACTGGTTGTTTGACAAGGCCAACCTGTTAGCTTCCTCATGAGTTTTTTTAAAGGAATCAAGCAGTTGGCTATAATTTTCAAAATTAACATAAACGTTTGAACTTACACTAGATTCAAAATCTTCATTTGCCATTAAACACAAATTGGCTTCCTCATCATCCTTTGATGAAGAACTTGAGGACAAATCATCATTGTTCTGTCCAGCTATGTATACTTTTCTTGCTTTGCCTTTCTTCTCATATTTCCTTTCAGCCCTTTTCTCTTTGCTTACAGTGCTTGGAAATTTAGTCTTGATGTGTCTTTGTTTTCCACATCCAAAACAAGTATAATTTTAGAATTAAAATTAGTTATTTTCTTTTTATTATACCAATTTGATGGTTGTGTTTCGTCCATACTTTTCTTTTTCTAGAACATGCCAAATTTCCTTGTGAGTAGGTTCAGAGTTTCACTATCACTTGAGTCACTAGAGTCTTGATCAATCTTTTGTGTTGCAACTTTTAAAGCAATGCTTTTCTTCATTCTCTTGATCATTCAGACTTCATCTCAAGCTCATGCTCCCTGAGCTTTCCGAACAAGGATGTAGTGGTCAATGTAGTCAAGTCCTTTGATTCTGAAGTGGCAATGACCCCATGTTGATGTGAGTTGATTTTAGATAGTTCCATTTTAGAGGTGACATTTTACTTATGATTGATATTTTAACAAGTATATGGTGAGACCTAGGGAAGATCCCCACTGGACACGAACTTAACCAAGTGGTTAAGTAAGTGTGAAGGTTCATTTCCAAAGGCAAAGAGGAAAAATCAAGATAAGGTGATAGTGATGATGCATTGCGAAAATTGAAAGACATGAAAGGAAACAATCAAGATGGCCACCGCCAAATTCTAAATCGAAAAACAACACAAGTACACAAAGGAAAACCGAATTATAAAAAGTATAGGAATACAAGAATAAAGTGGCGTAATGGAAATGAAGGAAAAGGATGGAAGAAGAAAGCTTATGGTGTGAATTGAGAAGGGAAATGCCACTTGGAGTATGGTTTCCTCCAAGATGAGTGTTGAGGGCCGCCACTTGAGAGCTCTCAACTCACTCAAGATAAGACCTAATGCTTAGAGTAACCAAGCCTCACACAATTTGTGTAGAGTCTTCCTTCTTCTATAAAATTCAACATGAAAATACATGAAGTAAGGCACCCTATTTATAGGAATGGGTGTCTTGGAAAACAAGATGAGCAAGGATAGGATGGTAAATGTGTGAGGGGGCTGCCTTTAGGGTTTTACTAAGTCAAAAAACCACAACTTAGGCAACTTCTTCTAGAAACTAGGTAAAAAAACAAGCTAAAATGGTAATTGCACCCCCTATTATGCTAAAGGCACCTATTCTAGCCTATCTTGCTATTTGGACCCCTAAAGTGAGCCCAATTTATTTAAAACTTATTTTATTCTTAAGAAGACTAGAACGAACATTTGATGTTCTGGTTTTTGCCTATTTCTCCTTCTAGTGAGGTCTGCTAGATCCTTGGTGAGGTCTTCACTTGAAAGTTGAGATGACTTCTCATAGTGTGAATGGTAATTTGAGTCCTTGGTCATCTCCTTGTTGGCTTGGATTGTATCACATGTTCTGTCCAAGCATTTTAAGATCTTGATGTTCAACTCTTCTCTTTCAAAGACTTTCTCTAGACCAATAAGATTATTTACTATGTGAGTAAATCTCTTCTACACATCTGAGATGGTTTCATCCTTCAACATCCTAAAAACCTTGTATTCTTGGATCAAGACATGCTTCCTTTCCCTTTTTACATATGATGTGCCTTCATGGGTCACTTCAAGGATGTCTCGTGTCTCATTTGCTAAACTTTAAACCCTAAACCCTAAACCTTGAAATTGTTTTACATGAAATAAAAATTAAAAGAAAGAAATGTAGAAAAGGCATTACACAGCGATTTTGTTAGCACTTTGACAGCGGTTCTATAACCGCAATCTATTAGCACGTAGTTTATTCCATTGGGGTATAGATGGTAGTTCTATAACCACCATTTATAAGTCACATCTAGACGACAATTCTTTCATAACCGCAATGTATAACAAAAGTCAAGTATGGGTATATAGAGTGTCAAAAAGGGTATAAACGACGGTTATGGTCAAAATCACCGTTTATACGCTTTCAAACTCTGCTAAAATAGTCTAAATGGGTTGATGTATAGACGGTGGTTATGGTCGTAACTGCCTTCTATTATGGTCATTTTTTTGTTCATTTTGTTTTATGCATTTTCCCTTCTTAATTAACTTATTCATTTAAACACACTCAATCAGATACATAGATTCAGACACATTCATTTAAAGACGCAAATCATATAAATAGAATTTAGAGTTTAGAAATATATATATATATATATATATATATATATAAAATGTATTACAATCATTAATACATATTCTTACACTATTTATTAGTTATCCTAAAGTTATAGGAATTAAGGAAATATGTGGTCTTATATTTACGATTAGGTAGAGTTTTTTTCTTTGGAAGCATATCCTTCAACAACTAAAGCAGTTTAGGGTTTAGGGTTTAGGGTTATCAGCAATTATCTTTCGTACTCATCACTTATGCGAACGGAGTTAATCCAATCTCAACCCATTATGTTTTGTAATGGTCATTGAGGTATTCGCTAATGTGTGTGAAATCTCACGTTTTTATTATAGGTATGAACTTATCCCATTTGAGAATATTCACTTTTATTATAATTTAATAGTAGATAACTTTAATCAACATTCCTTATATTTAACGAAATTTCGGCAGAAATTCGCATTGGTCTTCAGGTGGCACGAAATGAAAGTGGTGACACGAAATCTCCACAATCAAATATGCACCCAAAGAACAATATGAAATGCTATAAACCAAAATTATGTAAAATATATGGCATATCAATTACAAGTTGCATACTACTAAACTAATAAAAAGTGGTTGTTCTTCTCAAACTGTCCACCTGGACAATTCAAGACTCAATACAATTACTGTCACTACAACATCCTCTGCCTTTTAAAAAATATTTTAAAAAAAATTACAATTGGAGGAGTAATACATAAATGCTTGTATTAAATCTCAAACGGAAAACTAAGGGTCTCTCACGGGAAACAATTGTCGAGGGTCGAACATCCCATACTCAATGCCAACACGTATCAAAAAATTATAAATATATGTGCAATATAAAACTAACAACTTTAATCATACATACAATTCAAATTAATTATAAATCATTAAATTATTTATAAAACAATATGATGAGAATCAAAAAGATGTTATCAATAGAAGAAATGGACAAGGGTCAAAGCATTTAAAGTTCTTCTTATTAGTCTTTGCAAAAGATGAGGCTCAAGCCCAAGAAAGCCCAAGTCCAAAACCATGAGGGGCAAGGCCAAGCATTAAATAAAAGAGCATCATTTGAATTACTTTTGTATAGTTGTAGGAGGTGTGGATATTAAATAAAGGAGTGTGAAAATGTAAAATAAAGTCACATTGTCCATGTGACTTAGGAGAGTAGGTGTAGGTGTAGTTTTTAGGAGGTGTCATAGTAGAAAAAGGTCACACCTCCCATGTGACTTGTTTTTTGTGGGAATTTCAAATGAGTTTCATTTGAATTTTCCCACCTATTTTTCAGCACCCTCACACTATAAATAGAGGTGTGGGCTCTTGTAAAATTCAGAATTGGAAATTTGATATAGAGAAACTCTACTCATTTGGAGAGAGATTTGTGTGAGATTTGAATCTCCTTGCTTGGTCTCATCTTGTGAGCTATTGGAGAGCTTCAAGTGGCGGTTTCCTTCACTTATCCTGGAACAATTCCTCCAAGTGGCGTGATGTAGTTCCAATTCTCCATTCCAGCCGAGCTTCATTCCATAAGTTTTCATTCCTTTCATCTCCAATTTCAATTTCAATCGGTAGTTTAGTTTTCCTTTAGTGTTCTTCATCTTTCCACCGATTGATTTTGTGTTCTTAGCTTGTTCTTCAATTTTCTGTTCGGTTCCTTGTGTTATTATTTCATTTGTGTTTAGTAATCTTGATCCATGGATGTTTACAAGGAGATAGCACTCTTGTTGAGTTCGGATCATCATTTTGGAAGGCTATGTCTCCATTAATGACTCCTTAAGCTTCCTTGAAGTCCAATTCTGTTTTCAACATTCTGTTTTGTTGATGTATTTTCGTTTTCATTGTTTAAGCACTCTTTGATCCTTGAATTGTTGTTTTCATTCTCATATAATGTTGTGTTCAAGAGTTTAAAAGTGTCTATGTTCAATCCAACTCATATCACAATATTAATTTGATTACAATCTAACTAATTAATAATTCTATTATAACAATTAACATAATATAAATAAACAAATTATAAATTATTAATAATTACAATTAACATAATATAAATTATTAATAATTACCTAAAAATTATAAATACTAAAATATACAAATTATAATAAATAATAAAACATTTTAAAAAATAAAAATAACATCAACCTCAAGGTGATGGCAACGACATTGGTGGAGGGTAACATTGGTGGCGGAGCGCGGTGGTGGAAGCAATAACAGAAATGAAAACAAAAACAATAGTGACGAAAGAAAACAAGAACCTAAAACAATGAATCAATGGAAGAATGAGCAATAAGAGTGGAGGAAGAATAAGTAGAGAACGAAAGTGGAAGAATTAGTAATGAGGGTAAGAAAAACTTATAAAGGCAATGAGTGAAGAGAACTTTGAAATGAAATGAAAATTGTTAGAAAAGTTTTCTGACTATTAGAGCAAAGTCTTGGTGGATGAGACCGAGGAAAAAGTAAATTTATGTCATGTGTTAGATATATGCCATGTGGTTGTATTTTCAAATTTTGGTAAATTGATATTTTGTATTATTTTTTTTCAAAATATTTTGCTTGAGAGACGTGGCAATACTTTCTGTTTGTTTGTGCTCCTTCAATGGTGTATATTATAGATTATGAGTAGTATAATTAAGAATATGTTTTGAAACTGTGTAATTTGAAAATGTATTCTTGATAGAATATTTTTACATTGCGTAATTTAAAATACATTATGAATTATATGAAAATTTAAAATATATTTTCAGATTTTAAAATTATATAATTTATAATATATTTGTTGATTGAAAATTTAAAATATATTTTCAGATTTTAAAATTATATAATTTATAATATATTTATTGATCTGAAAATATACTCCAAATTGTGCATTTGTTGATCTAAAAGTATTCTTCGCATTTGGAGCACATTTTCGGATTACGCAATCTAAATTTTTTCATAATGACTATCTTTTAACTTTTCCAAAGAAGAAACTATTGGTGTGCAAAAACTAGTTTTTCTTTTGTAATTTGGGAATTACTTCTTGCACCCAATAAAATTTGTACATCCACTTGATGTTTATGTGTAATGATAAAAATGTCCTTAAATAAGAGGGGTGCAAAAAAAATACATTATGGATTTCATTTTCTATAACACGTTTCTGGATTTGGATTTTCGGAACACTTTTGGTTTCTAAAATCTCTTTTCCATAATAATTTTTGGATTTTGTTTTCCAAAATGTATTTCTTGTATTCTGGAATTGCTTTTACAGAATAAGATTTTTATTTTTATTTCTATTCCAAAATTCCATTTCCGGAATACAGAAATTTATTCTAAATTTGCTTTTCCAGAATGTATTTTTTTAATTCAATTTTTTTTTGAAATGAAGTAAAACTTTATAAATTTTAAAATGCATGAAGAATTTGCCTTATAATTTAGGTTGTGTTGCTTCTTTCTGCACCTCCGTATGTTTTACAGTATACCATAAGTTTTATAATTCCAAAAATATGCTTTTGTAAAAAAGTTAAAATGTTTGATCATGAAGGTGTGTTTTTTTTTTATATATTTTGGATTTTGTAACTGAGTGATTCTTTAGATTACACAATTCAAATTAGACAATCCATAACTTATCTCGGTTCCATAAAATATTGTGGATTAATCAATATATAATGTAAATTTATGTTATGAATTACGTATATTAGAAATATATTTCAGATTATATAATAAAAAAATATGATTTGATGATATTTTCTAGATTAATTGATAAATTCTATATTAGATAATCCGAAAATCTTTTCTTAGAAAATAATTCCATATGTAATTCGGAATGTAATTTTACTAAAAATTACTTCCAAATTCAACAAATCTAAAACACACTCTCAAATCATAATCATAAGTTAACTTTCGAGTAATTAAAAAAAATTAAATAATGAAAAAAGGACAGCACAAACAACAGTAAGGAATGAGTGTAAGATAAAAGTGGAACACATATCAGAAACTATCCCTTCTCACCACATAATCACAAAGGACGGTAATGCTCCTAAAATACGTAAAGAATTACAAAAAAATCTTCAAAGGGTGAAAATGGGATGCTGGGATGACTCAGAAAAAAACAAATAAGGTGATATAGATGACATTACCATTGAGTTTAATAATTATGCTTACATAATTAATTAGATTGTTGGTATGCTTTTTAAAATAATTCTTATAAAAATTAATGAATTTATTATAATTTGTGAAAAAGTTATCTTCCTCTTCACTTGGATTAGTGAAAGCACTAGTATACAAATTTTGGTGTATCATTTCTGCAGGACAATGCAAAGAAAAAAAAAAGATGGAACACTTACACAAAAGTATACAAACCAAATCTACAACCATGTACATGCAAATCCAAAATAAAAAGGTGAAGTGTAACAAAAGAATGAGGTTAAGATAAAACAACATTGTACTCATCAGACACCTCTGTTGCATTATCCTTAGATTCTTCTCTTCTGTGGTCAGTGACTGAAACCATGGTCTCTAGCTGATCAGCATCAATGAAAACTTCATCTGTGGCTGACAAGGAATTTTTGTGATGATTCCCATGGTGCCTTGCTTTGAGGATTCTTGTTAGCACTTGCACAATATCCCTCATAGAAGGACGTTTATTTGGGGCACGGTTGATGCATTTGTAGGCTAGTGCTGCAACTTCATTGAGTTCCTTCACATCAAAGTTTCCTTGAAGGTGAGAATCCACAATCTCCTCCCACCCAACTTTTCCCTCGATGTTCATTGCTGCCTAATCATTCATCAATGACATTGGTTAGCCTAGAAAATGAATATGCAAGATGTGTTCAGTGAACAAAGGTAACAAGTTAACAACTATTTTTGACTTTGACATCTTTTCTTTCTTCACCATGACAGTTTCATTCGACCAATTCATCAGAAGACTTTTAATTTACAAAAAAAAAGTTAATAGCATTTTTTTAAGATAAAATTGATAATAGTTAATTACATGTGATTCAGAGGGACCATGATGATTCCTAACCACCTAATAGTTTCTTCTTAACAAATTCTAATTATTGAATTAGAAGGTGAAATCATTTACTGAAACAAAAAAAAATCATATATAAATTAAACACATTAATATCTTTAACCAGTATATTCATGTGAAGTAACCCTAATAGATTTCTTCAAAAGAAACAACCTAATTTTGAATGTTATCTCTTATTATTTACATACATATTAGGACTTAAGCTCAAAAAGAGAACCAGTTTAAAAAGACTAATTCATTAGACAAGAGACTCTAACTTTAGGAAACTCATTCTACTACTCCTAACAAAATACCTATGATTGTAACCACTAACAATTATTCTCAGTGTGGTTTGGAGGGAGAGAGAGGTCTTACAAGCTCAACATATTCCATAAGACCCTGTTGAGGGTTTCTGCCAGCTATAATTTCAAAGAGCAACACTCCAAAACTGTATACATCACTTTTCTTGGTGAATGTTCCTGAAGATATATACTCAGGGTCAAGATAGCCAAAGGTACCCCGAATAGCTGCATGTTTATCCACCTTCTCTTCTCTTGAAAGTCCAAAATCAGAAACCTGCTTGATTCAGCATTAACAACTATACATTAACAAGCATCCTGATTCCTAACAGCAATAAATGACCATGACAAGTTGCAATACTATTGAATAGTGTGTGTGTGTGTGTGAGTGTGTTTCTTGCAATTTGCAAGCTACTTTTTGTGTGATAAGTATGGTGGGTGAGTAACAAGAACATACCCTGGCTCGCATGGATTGATCCAACAGAATATTGGAAGATTTGATGTCTCGATGGATTACAGGGGGAACTGCCTGAGTGACAATACAAACAATTATAGCCTTATATCAATATATAAGTTATAGTTTGATTGGTTCAGATCACAAGGAAACCTACCCCATCATGAAGATACTCCAAGCCTCTTGCCACATCTAAAGCTATGTGAACCCTCAAATCCCAGCACAGTGCTTCATTCACATCACCTGAATATAGAGACAAGAAAAGCATATTGTTCAATCTATTATTGCACTTTCAATACACCAAATAATCAATTGGAAGGCAGACAATAATTCACTACTATTAAGTGAGCACATTCAGGGACCAAAGTTTGTATAGAAGAACAGTCTACACCTGTCATACAAAAGGAGAGATAGATGACTTACTACCATACAAGTGGGATGCCAAGCTACCCTTACTCATGTATACATATACAAGTATATGTTGCCCCTTTTCTGCACAATATCCAACCAAATTCACCAGATTTCTATGGTGTAACCTTCCCAGCAACATGACCTGAGAAAAAGTACAACATTAAAGGTTGCAATTGGAAATTACCCTGGAGTAAAAAGAAAGGTAGAGCAGAAAATGAATGAATATGATAAGGACTGTAAAACTGCTATATCATCAATTATTCTAAGAGTCCTTAACTTCAGCTAAAAGGAAACATGCCTTTTTCGTCACTAACTAACTGATTATCTGAAATAGCACAGACAAAAACAATATATTTTTTTCCAATTTAGGATATGGAAATAGTCTTATTTTTAATATTGTAATTTTCCAAAATGATATTTATACATGAATACCAATCTACATTAGTCCTATATTTTTCTTCAGCAGTCTGACTTCATGAATTTTCTCTGGTTACCAAATATCTAACACAATTGGCCCTGAAGTTTATGCCTTGAAACACAGCATAATTCTATCAGTGGTGTGGCCAAGTAATGGAAAATAACATTGGCAACCTACCTCTGTGTGAAATTCTTTCTCCCCTTGCTTAGAATTAGTTGCAAGAACTTTAACTGCAACAGTCTCACCAGTAGACATCTGAGCTTTATAAACAGGACCAAACGCACCTTGTCCTATGACTGTTGTAAAATTATGTGTTGCTTTCTGCAAATCCCTGAAGCATAAAGAAAACATTCAATACAAAGAATGACAAACGCAGTCTAGCATTTTGAATTTCACTTGGTTACAATATGTAATCACTAAAAAGTAAACATTTCCAAACAAAATAGTTACGTTTTGGCTTATCTTAAAAAAGACATATATGATAAGTTAAAACTTAGGTTTGCATATGCATTTATATAGCAGATGCATACCAAGCATGAGTTCAAATGGCCATTACTAAATCCCAATCAAGCATCTATTTTAGCAAGTACAATGCTTAGTGGTATTAAAACTAAGGCTCCAAAAGGCATCTTTTACTTTGTTTGATGTCAAACTGTTTCAGCCTCATAACTTGAGACTATTTCTCATTGAAGTATACAAATCATGATTCAAGAAAATGCAATGCAAGTTTAACGGAGCATTTCATATTCCATTCTGAGAAAATAAAGAGAAAATTATTGTTTTTAGACTCAAGCAGACTAAAATAGCTCATCCCAGAACAAAAAGAAAGGCAAATGAAGGCAACTTCATATAAGAAACAAACTCTTACTTGTATGCATATTCAGGTAGGCCAGATGCTGGGACCATGTTACTACTCTTCTTAAACCCCTCAAGCCAGAAGGGCATGCCATACCTTCCTGACTTTATGGGTGATTCTGGACCTAAGGTTGAGTCTGATAGAATGGTGCAAGAATCAGCACCATGTGTGCGGATTGGAATGGTAGCAGCCCTTCTAGAACTGCTATTGCCTATCTGTGAACGCTTCCGATGATACCTATGGCAGAAGAATGCAAAAATTGCCAAAACTAGTCCAATAACCACCCCTATGGAAACCCCAATAATCAGCCCTATTGACTCCTCTCTCATCTCCTCTTCACTTCTTTGCTATTGTTCCCTGTTGATCATCCAATCCATTGATAGGCCTGCCATGAGATACATCAAGCACACAACAACCATGGTTAATATTTAATAACATGAGATCAGTAATAGTTAATCTTGAAACTTGATTCATATTACATGGGATTTCAGTGCCCTCAATAAATTCTGTTAAATACATTGTTAAAAACCACAACACTGAGCCAAAATTTAAAAGCTACAGCTTGGCATAACTGTGTTGAATAATAAAGCAAATTGTCAAAAAGAATAAATGAATGATTTAAGATAATAACCCAGCTTGTCAATCCGAAAGGTCAATTAATCAAAATCACAATTATACAGAAATCAAGGAATGGCATCGAAGACCAAAAAAAGGAGAAGCAGCATAATGAAAAAAAAAATACACAACACAAATGGAGTTGAATTCAATATTTTACCCCAAGTGAAATATGCACATTTTCTTTTCTTTGAATTCTTTGTACAAGAAAAATCTTACTGTGCGAATAGAAAACACAAGAAAAAATTGAGATTTATGAAAAACGACTCAACCCTTTGATCAAATCCAACTAAGGCATACACTGGCTTTAAACAAAATTCTTTTCTGGTTTTCCACAATGAGTGCCTTTTCAAAAGCTCCATCCGAAACTAAATGAGAGCATCTCACATTGGAGATATTCAAACTGTGATTCGCCATGTTGCAAAAAAATCAACCTTTTTTCTAGACCCAAATCTAGCCTTAAATCAAATAAAGATAACTATTTCCCTCCCCAGAAAATTCTTCACAACCAAACAAAACACATACAAAAGAGAAACAGAGGGAGGGAGAACAAACCCATTGAGCAATGAAACATCAGCAAGGAATAACACTAACACAAAACACCCTTACAGAAAATATTGGCCGACAGATAAAAACACCGACAGCAATAACTTTAGGCCAAAAAAACAGACATGTTGTAGAAAAACGCGTACCACGTTGGACCACAAACTCACCTGTTCATACAAGGTAAAAAACAAACAGAGGTAACCCTGAGACAGTCCCATGCTTTATTTTAGCACAGAACTCCGAAAACAACAGTGTGGCAGTGAGAAGGATAAAAAAAGTGAAGCTAATGTGAGAGAGAAGAATTGAAGAATCTGATGAAGGTGGAGCAAGAGTTGTTGTTACAACAACAAAAGCATAAAGTGCACACACTCTTCGAGGGATGTTTGAACTTTGAACAAGGTGGACACGTGGGACCCTCACTTTGTTGTAGATTCAAACTTGATCATATGCTGAAGGACCATTTCTCTTCATTCATTGCTTTTTTTTCTTCTGAACAGCAATGATTGGCTCCACGCTGTGAACAAACCGCCCCAAAACTTTTGTGAGGGTTGTATGCATGTATCCTTGCAATGCCCACATCATCATAATATCAAGTTTGATTCTTGTTTACTTGTTTTGGATATGATACATGAAGTTCTCACTTCTGTTTCTTCATATTCATGCCACCTTGATGAGGTAAACTCGTGCCTGTTGAAAATTTTTCTGTTACCAATAATGCTAAATCCTCTTTTCAAAGCATTTTTCTTTAAAAGTGTTTAAAGAGTTATCCTTTACAAAATTTATCATTATTATAATTGAACAAAAAAAAACAATATGCATTAGTTTATCATTGAAAGATAATTTACTGCTAACTAAGAAGAGTTAGAGAAATCTGACAGGACAAAAAAACTTATTTTTTTTCTGAATTAAAACTTGTTACATGATTTGTAGAAATCACATGTATTAATTTTTAACTGGAGACTTGCATGAATATTAGAGATAATCAGTTAAAGTAAAAAGAATAAGTTTTATTTCCATATTATATTCCAAAATGCATGCATGGGAATTAAAGATTGTGGAAGATGAGAATAGAAGTTATCAAGTAACTCTAACTGTCAACCTAACCCACCTAAATTACCAAATGTGATATGATATAAAGAGAAGTGAAGAATCCAAGTAAGAATTTAATTTGAGGAAGAAAACAAAATGAAGCTCACTTCTGACCTTCAAGAAAATGACTTTGGTCAATTCTTTAGACATTGATTAGTTAACTAAGATTTCAGGTCCATGCCTTGGTTAATGAAAAATAAAATAGACTTCTCCTTTATCTCCTACTCTGTGGTTTTCCTTGTGTGTGTGGTTTACCTATCTTTCTAGGGTTTATTTTAAGTTTTTAACATACCCTAATTTGCATACATCATTATTATTTTCATCACAATCATAATCATTTACAAAATAAACTTATAGTGTTTCACTGTGATAATCACCCATTAGGGTTTAAGAGATTGGAACCTAAAAAAATATGATGTAATAATTGTTAACAAAAAAAGTTGTGATTTTTCCCTCAATTTTGGAACTTGGGTTGGCCATTTCACTTCATTGAAAGGGCATTTCAATCAAACCCTCTTTATGTATTAACATTGACAAAGATTTTGTGAATGGTTCTTGGTGGTGTACA